>NC_057390.1:14003453-14005056 GCF_019320065.1 Cervus canadensis | reverse complement strand
CATTACAGCATACTAACACATAAATATGGAATTTAGAAAGATGGTAACGATAACCCTATATGAAAAACAGAAAAAGAGACACAGAAATACAGAACAGACTTTTGAACTCTGTGGGAGAAGGTGAGGGTGGGATGTTTCAAAAGAACAGCATGTATACTATCTATGGTGAAACAGATCACCAGCCCAGGTGGGATGCATGAGACAAGTGCTCGGCCTGGTGCACTGGGAAGACCCAGAGGAATCGGGTGGAGAGGGAGATGGGAGGGGGGATCGGGATGGGGAATAAGTGTAAATCTATGGCTGATTCATATCAATGTATGACAAAACCCACTGAAATGTTGTGAAGTAATTAGCCTCCAATTAATAAAAAAATTAAAAAAAAAAAATCCACCCTTGGTAAGTTCAAAAAAATTGAAATCATTCCAGTCATCTTTTCTGACCACAATGCAGTAAGATTAGATCTCAATTACAGGAAAAAAAACGATTAAAAACTCCAACATATGGAGGCTAAATAACATGCTTCTGAATAACCAACAAATCATAGAAGAAATAAAAAAATAAATAAAAATATGCATAGAAATAAATGAAAATGAAAACACAACAACCCAAAACCTATGGGACACTGTAAAAGCAGTGTTAAGGGGCAGGTTCATAGCAATACAGGCTTACCTCAAGAAATAAGAAAAAAGTCAAATAAATAACCTAACTCTACACCTAAAGCAACTAGAGAAGGAAGAAATGAAGAACCCCAGGATTAGTAGAAGGAAAGAAATCTTAAAAATTAGGGCAGAAATAAATGCAAAAGAGACCATAGCAAAAATCAACAAAGCTAAAAGCTGGTTTTTTTAAAAGGTAAATAAAATTGACAAGCTGTTAGCCAGACTCATCAAGAAACAAAGGGAGAAGAACCAAATTAACAAAATTAGAAATGAAAATGGAAAGATCACAACAGACAACTCTAAAATACAAAGGATCATAAGAGACTACTACTAGCAGCTATATGCCAATAAAATGGACAACTTGGAAGAAATGGACAAATTCTTAGAAAAGTATGACTTTCTGAAACTGAACCAGGAAGAAATAGAGGCTCTTCACAGACCCATCACAAGCATGGAAATCAAAACTGTAATCAGAAATCTTCCAGCAAACAAAAGCCCAGGACCAGATGGCTTCACAGCTGAATTCTACCAAAAATTTAGAGAAGAGCTAACACCTATCTTACTCAAACTCTTCCAGAAAATTGCAGAAGGCGAACTTCCAAACTCATTCTATGAGGCCACCATCACCCTAATACCAAAACCAGACAAAGATGCCACAAAAAAGGAAGATTACAGGCCAGTATCACTGATGAACATAGATGCAAAAATCCTTAACAAAATTCTAGCAAACAGAATCCAACAATATATTAAAAAGATCATACATCATGACCAAGTGCGCTTTACCCCAGGAATGCAAGGATTCTTTAATATCTGCAAATCAATCAATGTAATACACTACGTTAACAAATTGAAAGATAAAAACCATATGATTATCTCAATAGATGCAGAAAAAGCCTTTGACAAAATTCAACATCCATTGATAATAAAAACTCTCCAGAAATCAG
>NC_057390.1:12061292-12066351 GCF_019320065.1 Cervus canadensis | reverse complement strand
TTGAGCATTACTTTACTAGCGTGTGAGATGAGTGCAATTGTGTGGTAGTTTGAGCATTCTTTGGGATTGCCTTTCTTTGGGATTGGAATGAAAACTGACCTTTTTCAGTCCTGTGGCCACTGCTGAGTTTTCCAAATTTGCTGTCATAGTGAGTGCAGCAGTTTCACAGCATCATCTTTTAGGATTTGAAATAGCTCAACTGGAATTCCATCACCTCCACTAGAATAAAAATAAATAAATAAAATTTTTAAAAAGGGGAATGACATCATCAGTTTGCCTTTTGTAAACATCACATCTTGTGTCGAGGAAGAATTAGGTTAAGGGCATAAGGTGGGCAGGATGGTCCCCAGTTAGGAGACTACAGCAGCATCCTGGGTGGGGCCAAATGACACATGGAACCAAGAAGGAGGTGGAGAGGAGGACATAGGTTTGAGAGCTACTAGGTGGCGGCAGTTATAGGATTTGGAGATGGGTTGAATGAGGGATGTAAGAGAAGAGTCAAGAATATCTCCCACACTTCTAACCAAAACTGCTGGTTGGGTGATGGAACCAACCGAGACGGAGTACAGAGGAGGCACTGGCGTGTTGACATGGGGAGGAGATATGGTAGGTTGGGTTTTGAATCTGTTGGGTTTGAGGGCCTTTTAGGATTTGGGTCTGGAGCTCAGGAGGGTCATCATCTAATCAATGGAACTGATTTGGTGGGAGGGGAATTGCATGTAAAGGGAAAAGAAAGCAACTCAGGAGAGAAAGTTGGGGAAGGCGAACTTCTAAGGCCGAGCTGGAGAGCCTGCACGAAGGCCAGGAGGAGAGTCAGAGAGGGACAGACACTCGGGAGAAGCAGGCAGTGGCCAAGAATCAGACACTACCAGGAAATCATGTACAATAAGGCTTGAAAGCGGCTGTGGAATTTAGCACTGGGAGGCTGCTGGCGACTTTGGAAACCAGTTTTCTTGAAGCGATAGAGGTGGAAGTCAGGTTGCAAAGCGCTGGGGAGAGGATGAGAGGTGAGGAGACAGAGAGGGTGAATCCAATCCCCTCTAAGGAGAAGCTTGACTGGGAAGAGAGCAAAAGGAGATGACGGCAGGAGGAAGGGAAAGTCAGATAGACAGAATTCAGAAAAACCCAAAGCTGCTTTCATTAAAGCTAAAAACCAAATAATTTTAAGAACGTTTACAGTGAGATAAATTGCATTAATAAATGACTTCTTTTGAAGGAAAAAAGTGAGCATTAATACAGACTTTAAGAAAATCAATGCTTGTAAGCCAATAATTTTAGCTTTTGTTAAGTAATCTAATATTTTCTTATTATTAATATAAAAGTAGTATTGAGAGTAGTTCTCTTGGGTTCCCCTATCCTGTTGCTCTCCACTTGAGCTCCCCTTTCCAATAAAGTCTCTTGCTTTGTCAGTAAAGAAAAAAGAAAGTAATATGTGTTACTTAAAACTCCAATTTTAATTTATATCATTTATATTAAGAATAATTGATGGATGTATTACATACAGATTTAGTATATGTTGAATTATTTTATAATTTATGTAATTGTTTCTCTCTGTTATTTTCATTTATTTAGATGGCCAGAACTTTCATGCTGAGGGAAAGAGTTAGTGGAGGGGGGAGAAAATGAAGTGCCCTGTTCCAAGTTCATGACCCCTCTAGGAGATTGAAGCCTCCTCTTGCCAGCTCAGGAACTCCTCTAATTTCTCACACATTTGAGGAAGAGATAACTGAGGTCGAGGGATGGGCAAGCTCTTGCCAGCAGAAGTCACCATCCTTCCCCAGTGCCCAAGGCTTCCCACCTTCCGAGTGAGATCATTTTCCGGGAATTTATTGCATTTGCTTTACATCCATGTTTCAAAATGTGCATTGTTAATACACTGAAAGCCTATAGTACACAGTCATTTCCTCACATGAGGCGGAGGAGTTTGGACTTGATCTTACAATATGAGTGAGAAGTTGGCTCCTGTGCTAACCGCCCCCTGGTGTAAGCAGGCCTTCTCCTGCTGCCTCTGGACTGACTCTTCTCTCCTCTTAGGTGAACCATCCAGAACAAATGCAAATGTTCAATTCCATCAGTGCCTTTTGGAACTGATGACTCAGATGATACCCAAACATCACCCCAGGGTAATCAATCAATGTGCAGATATCCTGTAAGTGGCAGTCAGGACTGCAGACCCAGAGACAGCCGTGGGATTGCACAACTCTAAGTCATCATGGAAGCTGAGAGGGGATCAGGAAGCCTGGCCCAATGCCATCCTGAACTTAAAAACTGGAGAGAAGATGGCATATGGCAGAAAGTATTGTGGATGGGTGAAAAAAAAAAGTGGACCGTGCCAGGAACTGCTTTGGCGCTGCTCAAAAACATCCGTGAAATTCCTTCATGTTCATTTTTTGAAGGATTATGAATTAAAAGGAAGGGGCAGGCATGTCCATTTTACCTGGAGTTTTTCAGGTCACCCCTGTTGGGTCAAATGGTGGCCCAGAGGCTGGGATGACCTAGCCCTTCTCTGACCCACCTCTTTCCTTCTCTTACAGCTGAGGCCAGGTGGATGGATGTCCAGCTATATTTATATTTAGTTAGGAATAATTCCCTGGGAAATGTAAGGAGCTCAGTATCGATCTGGTTAAGTCAGCACAATTACCTCTTGTTTTCAACTTGTTCTGATCGGAAGACTCAAGATTCAGAGATTAGGGACGTCCTTAAACTCAATCTAATATAAGGTCTCTCTTGTTCCTGAGACCTTTCAGGAACTCTGGTCCATCCACATGTTGGGTCTCTGTCTGGTTCTTACCAGTCAGCTGCATCCCCTCTTTCCAGAGAAATGTACACAGTCAGTCCACAAGGACTGCCAACAACGTCTGTGGCTTGGTCCTCTCTTGGGGCCCCTCTTCTTGCCAGGCCTCTCCAAGGCTGGCCCAGCCTTGGCAGTATCTACTGCCAGTCCACTCTCTTTCCACTGGCTCAAGCGCACTTCCTGCCCCCATGACAGCTGGTGTGTCCCAAGCAAACTGCTGTTCCAGAGTCATGTCTGGTTTCTGATCCCAGCGTTTCTACAGCTTGCTCCTGTTCTCACAGGTTGGAGCCGGAAGCACCAGTCTGTGTGATTCCAAGGGCCTGCCATTCCCACTGCCTCCTTATGAGGAGAGTGGCCTTGGGCAGCTGCTTGCAAGTGAATACTGGCTGTTATAGTCTGGGACCTTGCTCCTCCCTGGCCATGTGAATTGGCCCAGGAATTAGGACTTGAGTCCAAGGAAGCCATTTATTGTCTGGGCATGGGGAGACTAGCATCCCATGAACTAGCCTGGTGGTTAAGATTTTGCTTACAGGACAGTTGCATATTAGACAGTGACCAGCAGGCTCAATTAGATCTCTCTTGGGAATTTTGAAAGTGAGATAACTCATATAAGTCAGGCAGTGAAAAGGAGAAACAAAGACAAAGGAGGTGCAGGAGAGCTGCGTACTTCTGAAGTGGGGAAGATACCTTCTGCGGCAGTGTTGAGCCTTCCTGGGTACCAGATAGCAGTCCGTTCCTCCATCTGGGAGCCAGACATGACTGAGACCCCGTTGGGGCAGGTTTCCTCACTTTTCCATCTCCCCGGGTTACACTGAGCCAAGCTTTATTCTCACCCAGCCTCTCCAGGAGTGAATGGTCACACCCAGAGGGTAATTGAGGAAATGACTGTGGTCAGATGGAGGGAGTTTTTAGCAGAATGTCCTGGCTTGTTATTGATTCTAGTAGCTAAAGAGATGAGATAGAGATGACATGCTTATCGAATGAAGGTGTGACCCAGGACTGAGCAGGACAAAGAATGGGTATCAGGGTCAAAGGTCAAAGAGGCTTCGCGTCAGGCTGGAGAGATGGGCCAAATGCAACGCGACGACACTCAAAGGACAAATAGGAACTTCTCCCGCCACCCACATGGTAGCAGAACAGCTCTTTACAAATACTTGGTATGTCTCATTGACTGCAGGAAAAATAGCCCACAGAGTGAGGGAGTTGCTCCAAAGGGAGACCAAAATGTTTGAATCCTATAATAATGAGAGTATGGTCTCTAGTTCAACCTTCACCTGGTACAAAATGTCATGAGGCCCTATGGGCTATTCTAGTAGTGAGTGGAGCTTTCCATCGGAGGGATAAAGGGGCTGATGTTGCCCAGGGCATCATCCTAATCTTTCCTTCCTAATCCTTCTTTCCTTCTTTCCTTCTGAAGCCTTACCTTCTAAATCTTCTTCCTTCCCTTCCTTTCTTCATCCTTTCCTTCCTTCTCTCCTTCCTTTCTTCCTTTATCAAACACTGAGTGAACACCTCTGATCTGGCACCATGATAGGTATTTGGTCTCACAGGAGAACAAAGAGGTCAAAGAAGTTTTACAGAGAAGTTTGTGTCTGGAGAAATGAGTAGGAGTTTCATTTAGTCAAGCAGATTTACGAGGAGGTGGGGGGCAGGGGAAGGTCATCCCAGTTGAATGGTGAGAAGTTTAAACTGGCTGGAGTTTCGGGAATGGAGGAAGAGAATTTATGATCCCACAGTGAATGACATTACATATGGTGTGCCAAGGACTGTGGTCTTTATCCTGAGCTTAATTATTAATAGTTTTTGAGCAGGGACAACACAACCAAATCTGAGATTAAAGAGAACTGGTGGTAGGATGGAGGATGGTCCAGAGAGAACACAGATTGACGGCAGTGATCCAGTTAGCCAGCATGGCACTCTTCCTTCTCTTGCAGACAGAAACCACTCCCTCAGTTCAGTTCAGTTCAGTCGCTCAGTTGTGTCCAACTCTTTGCAACCCCATGAATCCCAGCATGCCAGGTCTCCCTGTCCATCACCAACTCCCGGAGTTTACTCAAACTCATGTCCATGGAGTCGGTGATGCCATCCAGCCATCTCATCCTCTGTCATCCCCTTCTCCTCCTGCCCCCAATTCCTCCCAGCATCAGGGTCTTTTCCAATGAGTCAACTCTTCCCATGAGGTGGCCAAAGTATTGGCATTTCAGCTTCAGCATCAGTCCTTCCAATGAACACCCAGGACTGATCTCCTTTAGGATGGACTGGTTG
>NC_057390.1:11966440-12061192 GCF_019320065.1 Cervus canadensis | reverse complement strand
GGTCCAGACTTCGGTTTTTCCAGTGGTGCATGTATTGGATGTGAAAGTTGTATTGTAAAGAAAGCTGAGACTTTGAAGAATTGATGCTTTTTTGAACTGTGGTGTTGGAGAAGACTCTTGAGAGTCCCTTGGACTGCAAGGAGATCCAACCAGTCCATCCTAAAGGAAATCAGTCCTGAATATTCATTGGAAAGTCTGATGCTGAAGCTGAAACTCCAATACTATGGCCACCTGATGTGAAGAACTGACTCATTGGAAAAGACCCTGATGCTGGGAGGGATTGGGGGCAGGAGAAGAAGGGGGCGACAGAGGATGAGGTGTTTGGATGGCATCACTGACTCAATGGACATGGGTTTGGGTGGACTCCGGGAGTTGGTGATGGACAGGGAGGCCTGGCGTGCTGCAGTTCACGGGGTCGCAAAGAGTCGGACACGACTGAGTGACTGAACTGAGCTGAACTGGCTATGCTGAGCGAGCCTTTGTTGCTGCATGGGTTTTTCTCTAATTGTGTAGAGCATGGGCTACTCTCTAGCTGTGTGCAACGTGAGGGCTTCTCGTTGTAGTGGTTTCTCTTGTTTTGGAGCCCAGCTCTAGGCTACATGGGCTTCAGTAGTTGCAGAGCGTGAGCTCGGTACATGCCGCTCTCAGGCTTCAGGGCACAGGCTCAATAATTATGGCGCATGGGCTTAGTTGTTCCTCCACATGTGAGACCTTCCCCGATCCGAGATTGAACCTGTGTCTCCTGCATTGGCAGGTGGAATCTTCACCACTGAACCACCAGGGAAGTCCCTGTCATTCCCCTTTTGAACATCTCTCAGGAATCCTTGGGGATTCCCGGGTAGTTCAGCTGGTAAAGAATCTGCCTGCAATGCAGGACACCCTGGTTCCTTTCTGGGTCAGGAAGATCCTCTGCAGAAGGGATAGGCTACTCACTCCAGTATTCTTGGACATCCCTTGTGGCTCAGCTAGTAAAGAATCCACCTGCAATGTGGGAGATCTGGGTTCAATCCCTGGGTTGGGAAGATCCCCTGGAGAAGGGAAAGGCTTCCCACTCCAGTATTCTGGCCTGGAGAATTCTATGAACTGTATAGTCCATGGGGTCACAAAGAGTCAGACATGACTGACAGACTTTCACTTTCACAAGGGATCCTTATCATCTTTGGGAAAAGATGGCCGTCCCCAGCCAGGCCTCGAGCCCTCGTATTCTGAAGCCGCCCACCTCTACAGCTCTTCCTTTGCCCCAGAGCTCATCCCTAGACTACTCTCCCCAACTCAAGCAGGTAATTATACCCAAGCCTCCAGCTCTTACTCTAAAATCCTACAATTGTGTAACCTGGGCTGGCCAAGGCCTCACTAGCCTCTGGGAACAAATGAAGTCACCCTATTAATAATAACCTTGATTTCTCTGGTCCGTGTCATGCAAGAAATTGGCATCTTACAATCTCCATTCCAAGTATTTCTGCAAGGCTCCAGGAATGCTTTACCCATGGCTATACACAAGTCCAGTTTCCACCTAGTGGTCCATCAACACTTGTTGGGGGGAGGGGAGTAGTGGTATCATGCTGCCTTCTCAGCATCAATTTCATCCTTCCTGCATGCAGCAGGCAGGTAGTTGGAAGGTCGTGACCCCACCTCGACTCTAAAGGGGATCCTGATTGGTCCAAGCCAGGGTTTCTCAACCTCAGCACTATTGACATTTTGGGCCAGATAGTTCTTTGTTTGGAGTGGGGCTGGCCTGTGCATTGTAGAATGTTTGGCAGCATCTCTGGCCTTTATCCACTAGATGCCAGTCACATATACATACACCACTTGTGATATGCCTTCAGACCAAATTTCCTCTGTGGGGCAAAATTGCCCTTGGTTGAAAACTGCTGGTTTAAGCCAATTGCATAATGTTATTCTTTTTCTCTCATTCTCACATTATTAGCTTGGATAAATGGCCTAAACCAGTCCAATTAGAATGAAGTTCTAGAGCTATGTTCAGTGATTTTGTTTTCTCACCTACTTATGTGTGTCAACCAAGGAACTGGAGGTAGCCTAGCCAACTTGCAAATACAAGAGGACCCATTTGAAGGATGAAGCTAATCTCATCCAAAACAGAGAGATGAAAAGAAATCAAGTCCCAAGTGACTTGATTTCTAAATCTAACTGCCCTAATCTCACTGCATTGCTGGACATTTACATATACTGTCTATAAATATCCTTTATTGTTTTCAATGTTAATAATCCTGCTACTTGCAACTGAAAACATCATTACTACATCTTCCAACTTCCCCGATAGCTCAGTTGGTAAAGAATCCGCCTGCAATGCAAGAGACCCCAGTTCAATTCCTGGGTCAGGAAGATGCGCTGGAGAAGGAATAGGCTACCCACTCCAGTATTCTTGAGCTTCCCTTGTGCCTCAGCTGGTAAGGAATCTGCCTGCAATGTGGGAGACCTGGGTTCAATCCCTGGGTTGGGAAGATCCCCTGGAGAAGGGAAAGGCTACCCACTCCAGTATCCTGGCCTGGAGAAATCCATGGACTGTATAGTACTTGGGGATGCAAGGAGTCAGAAACGACTGAGCTACTTTCACTTTCATTTTCTGTATAGCACACATCCAGCATCTAACACACCCCACACAAGCACTGTCCTATGCCTTTTCCCACTGGACTCTAATCTCCACCCCTGAACATGACTCCTGTCCACAGCACTTCCCAGTGGGCCCAGACACAAGCGTTCTGGTACCTTCAGGATGCAAAGTCATCAGAGGATTAGGGTGGAGAGACAGACTCTTTCTTCTGCCATTGTGCTGCACTCTGGGAGAGAATCTCAAAGCTCGTTGCTCTGGTCACAATACCTTTTAGATTTTTAGTGAAACATTTTGCTGTTACTTGCACTGCAGCTCCCTTTCCCCCAGGGATAAGATGTAACTTCATGGGATGTGGCCAAGAACATATTTAAGTAATACACATCACCCTGTATTATACTCCCTTTGCCTCTTTAAGACCAACCAAGACATTTATAATCTTAGGGCATATTCTTTCCCCAAAACCCCATTCAGTCTCTCATTCAAATAAATTCTGGTTTATTAGACCAATATTGGTGTATCAATTAGCTTGTGCTAGTTTAGCTTGCAGCAACAAGTAATCCCAAAATTTCAGGGGTGCTTGCAACAAGGTTTTACATTTTCAACATTATTTTATAACATTAAATATAAACATAATAATTTTATACATAAATTTATTATTAAATATTCATCACCCACCATCTAAAATAATGGTTTCTCAATTCCATTGGGTTCTTTATTTGGACTCCTCCATTGATTAACAGAATTCCAACACCAGGCAGTTTTTCAAGAAGTACAGGATGTAATAGTCCTGGCATACTTTCAGGTTCGTGAATGACTATTGCCCGTAGACTTGAGTGATAGTCTGACTGAGTGAAAATTTGTTGGGTCATACTTCCCTCAGAACTCGAGACAGAACTCCCCTCTCTTTTGCTACTGAATGTCACTAAAGATAAGCCTCAGGCCAGCTAATATCATTTTCTCCTTTGACTGAGTTGCTTTTTCTTCCTGGTTGCCCAAGTGATTCTTTAGCTTTAATACCTAATTACTTCGCTAGGATGTGTTCTTTCAGGAACATATATGTGCCTGTTCAAACTGCACATTTAGGTCTTCCTTAATTGGACAGTTTTCATTTACTTTTGAATTTTTCCTATTCCTTTTACTCTATCACTTTTAATGGAACTACAATTGCATACATGCTGGAGTCCTTTGGTCTATTTTGAACATTTAATCTATTTTTTATATTTGCTCTTCTCATCTCATTTTATAAATTTTTCTCATATTTGTCTACTATGTATCTTACTTTGCTTTCAAAAATTTGCTCAGTTTTTGTGTGTGGTCGATAAGATTTTTATCTTTATAACACATTATTATCTTATATTTCTATTTTTTAATCTTCATTGGCTCACTTTTTCTCTCTCTCCATTATCTTAATGTTGCTTCTTCAGTCTTTTATCTCTTCTCTGTCTTCCATTTCCCTCTTAAGTGTTCATGTTCTCATTAATTTCTTTGAGATCATGGACAGAGTATTTTACAGAAATGCTCCTCTGTTTCCAGGAGTAATTCTTCTTCTGATATGTCTTTGTCATTAACTTTTTACTTTTATGTGTCTTTTCTCCTTTCTCTGTTGTACCAATTTTCTTGGTGATTCCTTTCTGTTTACTATTTCCCCTTCGAATGGGGAGAATTCTGTCTAGGCCAGCATTTTTCTTGACAATTATACTGGTGAGGCATGGCCACAGCTGACAGCCTTAATTTAGGCGTTACTCTAATAACACTTTCTTACCAAAAGCACTGCGCTCTCTGTCTCAGGATACAATGTCTCTCAGGTTCCAGTGATCCCCTCCCACTCTAAGGATGAGCAGGAGGTCTCCTTGCAGTCCATTCTTCTTTGAATGTCCTTCCTATTATTTTTCCCCCATGCTTTTTAAATCAGCCTTATTAGAGTGTAATTTATACACATTAATGTTCATTTTAAGTGTAAAGCTGCATCCGTTTGGGAAATTATGTACAGTCATATAATCACTGTTACAATCAAGATAAAAAGTGTTTTCATCAACCTAAAATTTTCCTGATGTCTCTTTGTATCAATCCCCTCCTGCAGCCCCACAGGCTCAGAGAGTCACTCATCTACATTCAGTCACTATAATCTTGCATTTTGTAGAACTTCACATAAATGGAATCACATAGTACATGGTCTTTTATGCTTTACTTCTCTCATTTAGCGTAATTCTTTTGAGATTAATTTGTGCTATTGTATGTATCAATATTTTGTCCTTTTTATTGCTAAATTCACTACATAGAAATTCCACAATTTGTTTACCCATTTGCCAGCTGATGAGCGTTTAAGTTGTTTCTAGTTTAGGACATGTATGAGAAAAAGGTGCTGTGAACATTCACACACAAGTATGTTAGTGGACAAGTGTTCTTTCTCTTGGGAGTGTCTAGGAGTGGGATTATTGGATAGGCGGTAAAGAATCCACCTGTTGGTGTGAGATGTGGGTTCAGTCCCTGTGTGGAGAAGGTCCCCTGGGGTAGGAAACGGCAACCCACTCCAGTATTCTTGCCTGGAAAATTCCATGGCAGGAGAGCCTTGCAGGCTGCAGACAGTGGAGTCAGAAAGAGTCAGAAACGATTGGTTCCTGTGGTAAGGTGACCCATCCTGTTTACCAAAGTGGGTGCTTTACCTTACATTCCCAAGTAATGGATCTGATTGTTAGTTGATTGTCCTCAGCAATGTTTGGTATGGTCAATCTTTTAAATTTAATTCTAGCAGGCAGATAGTGGTCGCTCCCTGTGGATTTAATTTGCATTTCACTGAAGACTAGTGATGTCAGGCATCTTTTCGTGTGCTTATTGATCAGTCAGGCTTCTCTAGTGGCTCAGTAGTAAAGAATCCATCTGCAATGCAGGAGATAAGGGAGACACTGATTTGATTCCTGGGTTGGGAAGATCCCTTGGAAGAGGAAATGGCAACCCTCTCAAGTATTCTTGTCCAGAGAACCCCATGGACAAAGGAACCTGTTGGACTACAGTCCATGGGGTCACAAAGAGTTGGACACAAGTGAGCAACTGGGGACACACATTGATCAGTCATACGTGTTCTTTAGTGAAATGTCTCTTCAATTATTTGCTTACTTTTAAATTCGGTAATTTGTGTTATTACTAAATGGTAAGAGTTCTTTGAATATTCTGTATACAAGTCCTGGACCAGACATGTTTAGTAAATATATCCTTTCATTGTGTGACTTGTCTTTTCCTTTTCTTAACGATATCTTTAGAAAAGCAAAATTTTTTAATTTTGATGAAATTCATTGTATTATTTTTCTTTTATGATTTGTGTTTGTCATATTCTGTTTCAGAAATCTTAACCTAAGCCAATGTCACAAACATTTTCTCCTGTTTTTTTTCTAGAAACTTTATTATTTTAGGTCTATGACTCATTTAGGATTAACTTTTATGTGCGGTAAATGTTGAGATTTATTTTTTCCATATAGATACTCAGCTGTCCCAGAAACTCCTCTTGTTCTTTAATAAGTTTCTAGGTCATTACTCAAGTAATATGTGCTCAGTATAAAACCTTCAAAAATTCTTATAAGATAAAGAGAAAAAAACACATTCATAATCTCATTACCAAGAAATTAATACACTAATCAGTTCAAACAGCCTTCCTAAAACCAGCTATTTCATCATTTTAGTCTTTGCCAACCTGAGAAGTAAATCTTTTCCTATTTTGGATTTATTTGATTGGTATTAAAGTTTTCATGTTTACTGGTCATTGTATTTCTACTTTGTGAATCTTTATCTTCTTGTCTTTCCTTGATTTTTTTCTTAGTATGTTCAAGTTTTTCTTAATGGTATATGCTGGCTCTTTATATTTTAAGGCTTTTCATAACATGTGATATTTAATATACTTATCATTTAGTTTATCATTTATCATCTAGTTTATTATTTGGTTTGTATTCATCTATAAATATTTGCTAAGAACCTATTATGTGCCAGACACTCTAATAGATACAGAAATATCATTAGTGAACAAAATAAGATTAAAAAGCCATGACTTCATGAAACTTACACAAATGTCCTAAACTTTTTTTGAAAAGGACTAGATAATACTAAATACTTTAGGTCAGTAGACAAGTTTGAGGTAGGTACTTACGTAATGATAGATTAAGTTCCCTCTGCTCCCCAGCCCACCCCAGTTGCCAGGGTGACGGGCACGATGGGCACTGGTGGACACCCTCTGCAGATATTCTTGGGAAGAAGAGTGACCATCTCAAGGAGGGGATGGCAGACAAGGGTGGGTGCAGCTGCAATGAGGCATTTCACCCTCTACTCCAGTGACAACCAAACCTCGAAACAGTTTGTTTTTCCAAGAAAATCTGACATCTCAACCAGAGCAGCAGTTGGTGGAGGTCGGGGGGTTTGCTGGCTGAGTCACTGTCTCCTAGGCTGATATTCTTTCCCCCAGTCAGTGCCTGGTTGTTGCCAACAGCACAAAGATGTCAACCAGAGGATCTCGGGGGCCTGGGAGCTGGGACAAGGGAGGCAGTCCTTGGAGGCTAAGGGGGAAATGGGTGCAGGAAGTGCTCTGACTAGGTCTTCTTAGCTTATGGAGTGGACCCATAAAAACACAGGCTGCAGGTGAATTTGACCTACGTGCTGTGGTTTGCTAACCTCTTCTCTAGAGCAGTGAGACATACAATGAGTACATGAAAATGTACATATATAAAATGTCAAATTATTGAGGTGCTAGAGAAAAAAAAACACATAAAGCAGGGAAGAGGGACAAAGTGTACTGGTAGGGGACACAAGGACTGTAACTCTAAACAAGGAAGATCTCACTGAGAAAGCGCATGTCTTCAAGTCAGGGCAAGACTTGAAGAAAATGAGGCAGCCAGACCACTCAGATGTCTGAGGAAATAGGTTCCAAGCAGGAGGAAACAGATTGTACAAAGGCCTTGAGGCAGGAGCATGCGTGGTGTGCTCAAGAACAGTGAAAAGCCAGCTCAGTTGGAATGGAGTAAGCAAGTGAGAAAGGAGAAGTTGTAGGAGATGAAGACAGAGAGGTAACAGGGCGGATGGCGAAGGGCAGGAGTTCTCCACTCCATCTGCACATCAGGACCCCAAAGGGCTTTCCTACACTCCCAGTGCTGATGGCCCACTCTCAGAGACTCTCGTTTAATTGGCCCTATTCTAAGCATCTCTACTTCTTTTAAAATTTCCAGATGATTCTAGCGTGTAGCGATAGTTAAGAACCAGTGATACTGAGGCATGGAGGCCATTATAAGGACTTGGATTTCTCTTCCAAGTGGTGTAAGATCCAAGGGGCAATGGGGATTCTGATGGAGGGGTGATGGAGGGTGGGGTAGAGATGTTTGGGATTCATAGTGGACATCTAAGTGAAGATCCTGAATGTGCAGTTGAGCACCCAAGGGTGGGATCCAGGAGCAAGATCCAGGCTAGAGATGCAAATTTATTAAGTATCAGAATATACTAATCCTTAAAGCCATAACATCACATGAAATCACCAAGGAAAGGAGTATGGAAAGAAAAGAGAAGAAATCCAAGGAATGAGCTTGGACCTTTTAATATTTGTTCATGATGACTTCCTAGAGAAGACCCTAAATTTATATATAGTTAAATCTATGAGTTTTGGCTTTGATAGTACATTTAGAAGTTCTTTCTCACCCAAAGATTATATAACTCTTCATCTCTGGTTCTTTCATGATTTAACTTTTATATTTAATTATGCCCTGATCTTTATTTCTCAATACCACTTCCCAATAAAAAGAACCAAAGTTCCTTAGAGAAATGGCTGACTCCAAGTCTGGGACAGAGAAAGTACAAAATGAGCCTGGAACATCTTGTTGTGCCAGAAAGCAAAGGAGAGCATTAAAAATGATGGGAACAGGTCCTAAGGGCAAAAGACCCGCTGCCAAATAGGGGACAATTTCAGCATCAGAATGAATTATAATGGTAATAGATGATGGCCCACTGAATAACATAAGAATCCACGAGTCCACACTGACAGAGGAGAAAGAAAGGAAGGAAGAGAGAAGAGAGGGAGGGAGGAAAACAGGGAGAGAAAGCTCTTCTATACAGTAAGGGCCGACTAATAAATACAGAAAGAATAACAGATTTGGAAAATCACCACCTTACTGCAACCCTAGCAGCAACTAATTTAGCCAAAATGAGTAGCAAATATTTAAATAGCTTCCAAGTATTATGTCACAGATTTTGTATTTATCACAAAAGAAGATAGAATAACTGCACAGTGGAGAAATCCATTAACCACTACTTCACCAAGTGATCAATCAAAGCTGACAGCACAAATAATGGAAAAACCTACATCATGTGCTTCCCAGAGTGCAGCATCGAGAAGGACATAACATACCTTGTGTGGTATTCCCACACAAACGCATAGCTTGATTCTAGTTATGCAGAAGCGCTGGATATACACAAATGGAGAGAGATTCTTCAAAACTACTGCTCTGTATATTTCAAAAATTATCAGCAGCATGAAAGACAGAGAAAGGCTGAGGAATTATTCCAGATCAACGAAACTAAAGACATGACAACCAAATATAATGAATGACCCCAGATTCCAGTCCTGGATAGAGGAAGAGGGGTATCTAAAATGGATATTAATGCGAAACCGCAAAATTTGAACATGGACTAAACATTTTGTTGTTATTATTGTTTAGTTGCTAAGTTGTGTCAACACCTTGTAACCCCATGGACTGTAGCCCTCCAGGCTCCTCTGTCCATAGAATTTCCTAGGCAAGAATACTGAAGTGGGTTGTCATTTCCTTCTCCAGGGGACCTTCCTGACACAAGGACCAGACCCATGTCTCCTGCTTAGCAGGCAGAATTCTTTACCATTGAGCCATCTTGGAGTATTGTCTTAATGATAAATATTCTGAATTTGATCATTGTGTTATGGTTACATAAAAGGATACCCTTGTTCTTTGGAGAATTTCACTCTAGGATAAAGGGTACATGTGGTCTGAAACTTACTCTCAATTGTTACAGAAAAAAAATGTGTTTCTTTGTGTCTCTGTGTGTGTATGTGCATGGCACAGTCAGGAAGTGGGAGGAAAGCCAGGATTTTAATTCATAAGATTTATAAGTTTATTAGCTTAAAGTTATAAACAATTGTAAAATATTAACAATTGGTGAATCATCATGAAGGATAATGGGATTAATTGTACCCTTCTTGCACCTTTAAAAAAAAAAATCTTGAAATCTTTTCAAAACAAAAGATCAAAAATAAAAACATACATAAGTAGAAGCTGAGATTTGCTTATTGGCTGGCTTATGAAATAATAAATTTTCATGCACATTTGGATTTGCTCCGACCTTCCTAGTCTGTCCCATGAATCCTGTCTGTTTTTATGTACCAGTGAATCGGTTTTAATTGCTGGAGTCTTTAATTATATTTAATACCTGGTAGGGCAAGTCTATCCACCTTGCCCTCCTGCACCATTTTCCTCTTCACACTTTTAGTCTTCCAGACAAATTTACAATAATTCTGTTACGATTTCCCTAAGAAAAAACAAAAACCTCATTGAGATTTTGATTGGAATGTGTTCATTTATAGATTCATTGGAACAGCTGAAAGCTTATATTGTTGATTCTTCTTAGAAAAGAGTATTTGTATCTCCTTTTAAGCTTCATCCTAAGTCTCTTTCTAAAGCTCTTTCTGTTTTCTTTGAGTAAATCTTGTCCATTTCTTCTTGAGTTAATTCGCATGAATTTTGTTGCTGCTGTAAATACGATATAGTTCCATGATATGTTCCTAACAGCTTACTCATTATCATAAAAAAAGGTATTGGTTTTTATATCTCTAATTCTGTATTTTGTGACTGCTACCCTACTAAACTCACTTGTTAGCTCTATGACTTTTTCCATTTTTTTGAGAGGTTCAAATTACAAAAAGAACCCATATCTCCTGAAAATGATGATGATAATATTTCTTCCTTGGGAATATTTGTGACTCTTATTTTATTCTCTGGTTAAATCCATTATTAGAACTTCTGGAACATTAATAAGTGATAGTGGGGAGACAGAGGCATCCTTATCTTGTTCTTGAGTTTAACTAGGATGTCACTAATGTTTCCACCATTAATTATTGCTTTGGTTTGAGAGAGACTATCTTTGTAATACTAAACAACTCTTCTTCAATTCTTGTTTTATTTATAAAACATCACCAGGAATGGATGGTAATATCTTGGAATTTTTCTAAAATTCTCATTTACTAAGCTCTGCTTATGCATTCAGCACTGTGCCAAGAGTTATATTCATTATTTAATTTAATCTGTATAAGACCTTGACTCCAGACAATATTTTCCAAACTTGAAGATAGGGAAAGTGTACAAGGTTCACAGTTGGGAATTGAAAAAAGACAGAATTTGTACTCAGACTTTCTGATTTCAAAACCTAAGTTCATAAGACAGCAATAATGTGATCGTTCTCCTTGATCTACTAACATAATTGATCACATTAAGAGATTTCCTGATACTGTACAACTGTAGGGAAAAGCAAATTAGCCAAGATGGCGTGGTCAGGCTCTCTCACCGCATGGCCTCTTGCTCTTGCCCCACATTTTGTAAATAAGACTATGTAACAGGTGAGTGCGTTTATAGCACTGTGCATGCACATCACGAGGTACTCCTTTGTCAGGGGTTGTGTGGTACCGACGTGTGAGCTCCACCTGAAAAGAGGCGGCATTACTGCTGCGTCACGGCTGTGTCCATCGGGTCAAGCACAAGAGGGGAGAATATAGCGTGTCTGCTGCTACAGCTGCCGTGCCAGCCGGGAGAGAATAAACGTGTCTGCAGTTCCTGTGGTTCCTTGAATTTTCTTCCAGCTTCCCGCTTGCGCCTTGCCTACCCTGAGTTTAGTGGCTTGGCATCACAAACAGAATCAGCGATGCAATAACATTTGTTTGCTGACATTAGTCCTGCTTGTACAATAGTGTATTGTTATTTTACACACTTGGTTGCATTCAATTTTCTATTATTTTGTGTCTATACTATGAAACTCGGCTGCAGTTCTTTTCTCCATCTGATAGATTGGCTTTTGTTGGAGGATAGGGGAGCAGTGTGCAACGCTGGCTTACTAAGATGACTTGGGCAGCTGCCCATTTCTCCTACATGCTAACCCTATTTAAACAGCATGGAGATGATCAGTTTGTTGATTCACCTCTGGTGAAATGATCTGGGTGATACGTTTTTGGACAACTTTCTCAGCTTCTTCTAGGATTATTCACCTATGCATCTTTTCTACCACTTCTTCAGTCAAATTTGATAATTTTTATTTTCCCGGAAAACTATCTTCTTCATTGAGATTTTCAAGCTTATTAATATAAAGTTGTAAAATCTACTCCTCTACATTTATCTTTAATGACATACCATTTCTCATTTCTGCCCAATCACATTTTCCTTTTCTTGATTAGCCTTGCCAATGGTTTCTCTAACTCATCGGTCTTTTTAAAGAGCAAGATTCTGAATGTATTTATCAGTTTATGTTTCCCATTTTCTAATTCATTAATTTCTGGGGCTTTTGTTATTAGCTTCACCGTCTTGTTTCCTTGGGTTGTGGTGGTGGTAGTTTGCTTTCATCTCTTTTTGGCATCTGGAAATAAATGTTTGGCTCATTTATTTCTCTGTGTTGTCATCGTGATCACTGGTTCTATACTTCACGTTAGGGTTGTCTGTCTGTATTCCCGCCTAGACCCAAGAGTGACTTAGAAAAGTGATATTTAATTTCTCAAGTGGTTCAATAATTTTGTTGATTGTTTATCATATAATTTTTAATTTCTGATTTTCTTAAATTCTAGTCAGAGAATGTAGCCTATACAGTTTGTGCATTTTAGAGGTTATTGATAATGTGTTTGTGACCTGGAATAAAAATAATTTTTGAAAATGTTCTCAACAGTTTGAAGAGAGTGTATCTCCTGCTCAGATGACCCCTGAGCAAGCTTGAAGGACGGAGAAAACTTGACTTTCAATCCCCACCCCCCCCACCCCCCCCAGGACACTCAAACCAGCTTTTTTAACACTAGAAAGAGACCAAGGGTGGGAGTCTGTGGATGGCAAAGGCACAGGGGGAGCTGGGAAAACCATCCCAAGCTGTCCAAAACCATCCCAACTTCCAGGGAACCAGCCAGACTTGCTGAGAACAGGTCTGCTCCTCGCCGGCCTCTCTCCCCCAAGTGTGACCGTGGGTAGTGGGGGATTCAGGGAAGAGAGGGGTCGTTTAATCCTGACGTGAACTCAAAGAAAGTGAGTGAAAGTGAGGTCGCTCAGTCATGTCCGACTCTTTGCGACTCCATGGACTGTAGCCTACCATGCTCCTCCGTCCATGGGATTTTCCAGGCAAGAGTACTGGAGTGGATGGCTGTTTTCTTCTCCACAGGATCTTCCTGACCCAGGATCGAACCCGGGTCTCCCACATTATAGGCAGACGCTTTACAGTCTGAGCCACTAGGGAAGTCCAAAGTTCCAGGGAACTTTTTTTGAGTTCCAGGGAACTCAAAGAAAAGAGAACCTTATTATCCTTGGTTTAACTGCTTTGCCTTGCTTAGAAAAAGCCAAAGTGCAGTGACATGGTTGCAGACATCCAAACGTGCGTGTGTGTGGCCGGAGAGACTCTCAGAGCTGCGCACTGGGACACGTCCAGCGCGCAGGGCCCCCGGTCCACATCTCTCAGAAACCAGCCTGTGCCCTTGGCTTGTGCTTGAGTCCTTACTCCCAGCTCTCTCTCACGGACCCTCACCCCAAGACCCCTCCTTCTGTGCCCTGTTACACTCGATTACATGGACGGATGTAGCCCTCTTTGGTGAAATCTCCCCCTTCCTTTCCAGACTGAGCCCTTCTGTAGCCCGCCCACTGGGCTGGAATTACACAGTGAATTCAGTAGTTTCCATTACTCCCATCTCCCATCATCAGCCCTTCACGCTCTATTCAGTGATGTTATTTAATCCCAAAGCCTTGGGTTAAACATTGGAGCGTTATTTTTTTTTTTTCTGTATCCCAGTTTCAAATAATAAAAATCACTTGAAGTTCCAAATACTGACTCAGTTGGAAGTGTCCAGGCCCCCGATTGAGAATAAAATCCTCAAACCTGATTTTTGTTTTCACTCCCATGCAGGAAGGGGGTGCTATGCATAGGGGGCAACTGGGGGTGGGCCTTAGGCATATGACTTGATCTCTCTTTCATTATCTGGTGCTCCTCTACCTCCTTGGCCAGCACCTGTGGCATCTGCCCTTCCAGGACTGGGGGTCTTGAGAGGACGGAGAGGAAGAAGGAGTAAGGATACGAGCGAGAGCAGAGTCCCCACCTGACAGGCACTGTTGCAAGAATGCTTCACACTGTGATTTACAGGTGACTTTCTGAGCCTGCACCTCTGTGGGAATCCCTGCTGCACTTGCTTTGAAGGGGAGATGCATTTTCTCCCACAGCCTTTCCCGTCACATTGGAAGTGGGAAGAGGCCGAGGGAGAAATCTTCCCTTAAGCCAGTTGGTGAGTTCTCACACTGAGGTTCACTCTGATTTCATGAGAAATGGCGCCCCTAGATCAGCCCTGGTGGAAGCAAGCTCAGTCCCCTTGTAGCCAGCCTCCCTCTGCCTCTTCTCAGGCAGAAGTCAGACCCCAGTCCACTGCATCCCTGCACCCAGGCCGCACGGATCAAGTTTCCCAGGCCCAGAGGTGAGGGGAGATGGAGGCTCATGCATGCCCCCATTCTCCAAGGAGACCCTCCCTCTCAAATCCCCTCTGACCCTCACCACCTGGCCCTCAGCAGTGGTTTTTGTAAAGGGCCCAAGTCACAAAACCAGTTTTTACCTGTCTTTAGTCACTTCTACGTATGACCCCTGCGATGCTACACTACTTGGGTGCACGCTGAAATCACCCAAAGTGTTTGTAGAAGTAGTAACACCTAAACCCCAGCCTCCAGATTTTCATTTAATTGGCTTGGGATGTGGCCTGGCCATTGAGATTTTTTTAAAACTTTCCAGGTGGTTCCAATGAACAGCCAAGAATGAGAACAGGGTCCTGGCCCAGTGCTTCTCAAACTCACGTGCTTGTGCTGGGCCCAGAACGCCATTAAATAGTAAGCCTGGGGTCCAGAGTCTGCATTTCTAACAAGCTCACTCCCAGGTGATGTAACATATCTGATCTGAAGACCACAATTTGAGCATCAAGGAGCTAGAATATCAATGTGTTTTGGTAAAACTCTGCTTTTTTTTTAAAAAAAAAATAGGCTTTATATTTTTAGAGCAGTTTTACATTCACAGCAAAATTGGGTAGAAAGCACAGTATTTTCTCATCTACCTCCTGCCCCCACACATGCACAGCTTCCGCCATTATCAACATCCCACACAAACGGTGAATCTATGCTGACACATTATAATCATCCAAAGTCCATAATCTACAGTAGGGTTCACTCTTGTACAGTTTTGACAGAAGTATAATGACTAATACTCACAACTATCATAAAAGTAGTTTTGCTCCCTAAAAATCCTGTGCACTCAGCCTATTCTTCCCTTTCTACCTCCTAATCTCTTGCAACCACTTAAAACTGATTTTTAATCTTATTCAGTTCAATTCTGGAGAAGAAAATGGCAACCCACTCCAGTATTCTTGCCTGGAGAATCCCAGGGACAGAGGAGCCTGGTGGGTTGCTGTCTTTGGGGTTGCACAGAGTCAGACACAACTGACGTGACTTGGCAACAGCAGCAGTTCAGTTCACTCACTCAGTCATGTGGACTCTTTGCGATCCCATGGACTGCAGCACGCCAGGCCTCCCTGTCTATCACCAACTCCTGGAGCTTGCTCAAACTCATGTCCATCGAGTCAGGGATGCTGTCCAACCATCTCATCCCCTGTTGTCCACTTCTCTTCCTGCCTTCAATCTTTCCCAGCATCAGGGTCTTTTCCAATGAGTCAGCTCTTCGCATCAGGTGGCCATAGTATTGGAGCTTCAACTTCAGCATCAGTCCTTCCAATGAATATTTAGGACTGATCTTTAGGATTGACTGGTTTGATCTCCTTGCAGTCCAAGGGACTCTCAAGAGTCTTCTCCAACACCACCATTCAAAAGCATCAATTCTTTGGCACTCAGCTTTCTTTATGGTCCAACTCTCATATCCATACATGACTACTGGAAAAACCATAGCTTTGACTACACGGACCTTTGTTGGCAAAGTAATGTCTCTTCTTTTTAAAATGCTGTCTAGGTTTATCATAACTTTTCTTCCAAGGAGCAAGCATCTTTTAATTTTATGGCTACAGTCACCATCTGCAGTGATTTTGGAGCCCCCCAAAATAAAGTCTGTCACTGTTTCCATTGTTTCCCCATCTATTTGCCATGAAGTGATGGGACCAGATGCCATGATCTTAGTTTTTTGAATGTTGAGCTTTAAGCCAGCTTTTTCACTCTCCTCTTTCACTTCATCAAGAGGCTCTTTAGTTCCTCTTCACTTTCTGGTGTAAGGGTAATGTCATCTGCATATCTGAGGTTATTGATATTTCTCCCGGCAATCTTGATTCCAGCTTGTGCTTCATTCAGTCCAGCATTTTGCATGATGTACTCTGCTTATAAGTTAAATAAACAAGGTGACAATATACAATCTTGATGTACTCCTTTTCTAATTTGGAACCAGTCCATTGTTCCAAGTCTGATTCTAACTGTTGCTTCTTGACCTGCATACAGATTTCTCAGGAGGCAGGTAAGGTGGTCTGGTATTCCCATCTCTTTAAGAATTTTCCACAGTTTGCTGTGATCCACACAGTCAAAGGCTTTGGCTTCGTCAATAAAGCAAAAGTAGATGTTTTTTTGGAACTCTCTTGTTTTTTCCATGATCTAACAGATGTTGGCAATTTGATCTCTGGTTCCTCTCCCTTTTCCAAATCCAGCTTGAACATCTGGAAGTTCTCAGTTCACCTACTGTTGAAGCCTCGCTTGGAGAATTTTGAGCACTGCTTTGCTAGCATGTGAGATGAGTGCAATTGTGCAGAAGTTTGAACATTCTTTGGCATTGCCTTTCTTTGGGACTGGAATGAAAACTGACCTTTTCCAGTCCTCTGGCTGCTGCTGAGTTTTCCAAATTTGCTGGCATATTGAGTGCAGCACTTTCACAGCATCATCTTTTAGGATTTTAAATAGCTCAACTGGAATTCCATCACCTACACTAGCTTTGATGGTAGTGATGTTTCCTAAGGCCCATTTGACTTCACATTCCAGGATGTCTGGCTCTAGGTGAGTGATCACACCATCGTGGTTATCTGGGTCATTAAGATCTTTTTTGTATAGTTCTTCTGTGTATTCTTGCCACCTCTTCTTAATATCTTCTGCTTCTGTTAGGTCTGTAAATTTTCTCTCCTTTGTTGTTCCCATTTTTGCATGAAATGTTCCCTTGGTATCTCTAATTTTCTTGAAAAGATCGCTAGTCTTTTCCATTCTATTGTTTTCCTCTATTTTTTTGCCCTGATCACTGAGGAAGGCTTTCTTATCTCTCCTTGCTATTCTTCGGAACTCTGCATTCAGATGACTATATCTTTCCTTTTCTCCTTTGCCTTTAGCTTCTCTTCTTTTCTCAGCTATTTGTAAGGCCTCCTCAGACAGCCATTTGCCTTTTTGCATTTCTTTTTCTTGGGGATGGTCTTCATCATGGCCTCCTGTACAATGTCACGAACTTCCGTCCATAGTTCAGGCACTATGTCTCTCAGATCTAATCCCTTAAATCTATTTGTCACTTCCTCTGTGTAATTGTAAGGGATTTGATTTAGGTCATACCGGAATGGTCTAGTGGTTTTCCCTTCTTTCTTCAACTTAAGTCTGAATTTTGCAATAAGGAGCTCATGATCTGAGCCACAGCCAGCTCCTGGTCTTGTTTTTGCTTACTGTATAGAACTTCTCCACCTTTGGCTGCAAACCATATAATCAATCTGATTTTGGTATTGACCATCTGGTGATGTCCATGTGTGGGGTCTTCTCTTGTGTTATTGGAAGAGGGTGTTTGCTATGATCAGTTCATTCTCTTGGCAAAACTCTGTTAGCCTTTACCCTGCTTCATTTTGTACTCTAAGGCCAAACTTGCCTGTTACTCCAGGTATCTCTTGACTTCCTACTTTTGCATTCCACTCCCCTATGATGAAAATGACATCTTTTTGGGGTGTTAGTCCTAGAAGGTCTTGTAGGTCATCACAGAACCATTCAACTTCAGCTTCTTTGGCATTAGTGGTTGGGGCATAGACTTGGATTACTGTGATGTTGAATGGTTTACCTTGGAAATGAACAAAGATCATTCTGTCATTTTTGAGATTGCATCCAAGTACTGCATTTCAGACTCTTGTTGACTATGAGGTCTACTCCATTTCTTCTAAAGGATTCTTGCCCACAGTTGTAGGCATAATAGTCATCTGAATTAAATTCTCCCATTCTGGTCCATTTTAGTTCACTGATTCCTAAAATGTCTAGGTTTACTCTTGCTATCTGCTGTTTGACCACATCCAATTTACCTTGATTGATAGACCTAACATTTCAGGTTCCTGTGCAATATTGTTCTTTACAGCATCGGACTTTACTTCCATGGCGTCACATCCACAACTGGGCATTGTTTTTTGCTTTGGCTCTGTCTCTTCATTCTTTCTGGAGTTATTTCTCCACTTTTTTCCAGGAGCATATTAAGCATCTACAGACCTGGGAAGTTCATCTTTCAGTGTCATATCTTTTTGACTTTTCATTCTCTTCATGGGGCTCTCAAGGCAAGAAAAGTGAAGTGGTTTGCCATTCTTTTCTTAATCTTATTACATATGCACAATTTGTTAAATCCTAAGAAGGTATCTTCCCAAAGAAAGGCAATAATGGCTCTATAGCTGACTTAGCGATTAAACAACAAGCTGAGTTTCCTTTGTGGTGGGAGCGTAGGATATTAGCAGCTTTTCTTCCCCCCAGTTTTTACCTACTAGCTGCTGGCAGGCAGCAATACCCTTAGCAACTTATGACAACCAAAAATTTCCCTAGAAGTTACCAAATGTTCTGTGAAGTGGGGAGGGTGCAGAATCACCTTTAGTCAAGAACCATTGATTTACAGAAACACAAAGAACTTGAAGAAGTTTAAATTTTTTTACACTTGTAACTTCATTCATTTACAAATTATATTATTAAGCCAGTGCTATTGTATGCTAAACAGAGTTCTAGTACTGCAGATATAAAAGTGAACAAACCAAATGTTTATATAATAATATAATGTCAAATAGTGATCTGTGATATGTGCAGAAAATAAACAAAGAAAGCATGATAAGAGATAGTGATGGCCTAGAGCCACAGGGAGTATCCTATCAGAAGAGAAGTAGAAGGCCTCTTTGAGGAGGTGGCTTTTGAACTTTCAAGAAAATGCAGTGAGGATGAGTCAGGTAAATATGGGTCAGGCAGAGGTCAGGTTTTTCCAAACTAAGGGAAAACTGGAGTAAAGGCACTAAGGTGAAAGTATGACTTAATCCCAGAACAAAGTCTTGGGCTAGGCTGAGGATGAAGTATTGGTGTTCCTTTCTCACCCAACAAATGCCAAGGGAGTAGCGCAACCTTAAAAGGTGATTCTTCCTTATTCAAATGAAACCTCAGGGGTCTTCACTTACCCTCTTCACTGTTATATTCACAGTATTCAATTTCTCTATAGCTCTAAAAGTTTCCTCACTCTGTCAAATACAAAGACCATATGTTTTAAATCCCCACTAAGATGATGGGTTTGTGAATTTCTTCTTTTGTTTGTAATAGCTTTTGTCTTTGTTTTTTTAATGAGATGTTATTTGGCTCATAAAAGTTTACCCTGCATCCTTAATGTAGAATGACCCTTTGATCATCATTATTTCTTGTAATATTTATTTATTTACTTTTGGCTGTGATGGGTCTTTGTTGCTGACGTGCTTTCTCTGGTTATGGCAAGTGGGGGCTACTCTCTAGTTGCAGGGTTGGGCCTCTCATTGAGGTGGCCGCTATTGTTGTAGAGGACAGGCTCTAGGTGCCCAGGCTTCAGCTGCAGCTCCTAGGCTCTAGAGCATTGGCTCAATAGTTGTGGAGCAGGAGTTCTGTTGCTCCATGGCATGTGAAATCTTCCAGGATCAGGGATCAAACCCATATCTCCTGCATTGGCAGGCAAATTCTTTACCACTGAACCACAGGGGAAGCCTACTTTGATTATTATCAACACTCTCTTATTGGCATTTTCTCTTGATTTTGCCTCATATACTTTCACTATCACTACTTCTGCTGTTTTTGTTTGCATTTCCTAAGTATAATACTTTTATATTCATTTATTTTTCATGTTTGCATAACATCCTATTTTTCTGATGAACAAAATACCTTAATTTTCAATACAATCTAAAAGTTTTCAACTATTAATAGTAGAACTCATACTCTCATATTTGAACAAAACTTTTATGTTTGGTATTATTTTTGTAACATTATTTTGCACTTTTTTTTTTCTTTGCCACTTTCTTTTTTCTGAATTTTGGTTAGCCGATCAATTTTTCTTGGTTTGCTTTTCTGTAATAATTTGAAAGTTATATACTTATCAGCTCAGTTCAGTTCAGTCGCTCAGTCTTGTCCAACTGTTTGCGACCCCATGAACTGCAGCATGTGGGGCCTCCCTGTACATCACCAGCTCCCGGAGTCTACCCAAACTTATGTCCGTTGAGTCGGTGATGCCACCCAATCATCTCATCCTCTGTCGTCCGCTTCTTCTCCTGCCCTCAATCCTTCCCAGCATCAGGATATTTTCAAATGAATCAGCTCTTCACATCAGGTGGCCAAAGTATTGGAGTTTCAGCTTCAGCATCAGTCCCTCCAATGAACACCCAGGACTGATCTCCTTTAGGATGAACTGGTTGGATCTCCTTGCAGTCCAAGGGACTCTCAAGAGTCTTCTCCAACACCACAGTTCAAAAGCATCAATTCTTCAGCACTCAGTTCTCATATCCACACATGACTACTGGAAAAACCATAGCCTTGACTAGACGGACCTTTGTTGATGAAGTAATGTCTCTGCTTTTTTTTTTTTTCCTCTGCTTTTTAATATGCTGTCTAGGTTGGTCATAACTTTTCTCCCAAGGAGTAAGCATCTTTTACTTTCATGGCTGCAATCACCATCTGCAGTGATTTTGGAGCCCAAAAAAATAAAGTCAGCCACTGTTTCCACTGTTTCCCCATCTATTTCCCATGAAGTGATGGGACCGGATTCCATGATCTTAGTTTTCTGAATGTTGAGCTTTGAGCCAACTTTTTCACTCTCTTCTTTCACTTTCATCAAGAGGCTTTTTAGTTCCTCTTCACTTTCTGATGTAAGGGTTATGTTATCTGCATATCTGAGGTTATTGATATTTCTCCCAGCAATCTTGATTCCAGCTTGTGCTTCATCCAGCCTAACGTTTCTCATGATGTACTCTGCATATAAGTTTAAAAAGCAGAGTGACAATATACAGCCTTGATGTACTCCTTTTCCTATTTGGAACCAGTCTGTTGTTCCATGTCCAGTTCTAACTGTTGCTTCCTGACCTGCATACAGGTTTCTCAAGAGGCAGGTCAGGTGGTCTAGTACTCCCATCTCTTTCAGAATTTTCCACAGTTTGTTGTGGTTCACACAGTCAAAGGCTTTGGCATAGTCAATAAAACAGAAACAGATGTTTTTCTGGAACTCTCTTGCTTTTTCGATGGTCCAGCAGATGTTGGCAATTTGATCTCTGGTTCCTCTGCCTTTTCTAAAACCAGTTTGAACATCTGGAAGTTTATGGTTCACATATTGCTGAAGCCTGGCTTGGAGAATTTTGAGCATTACTTTAGTAGGGTGCGAGATGAGTGCAATTGTGCAGTAGTTTGAGCATTCTTTGGCATTGCCTTTGTTTGTAATGAAAACTGACCTTTTCCAGTCCTCTGGCTGCTGCTGAGTTTTCCAGATTTGCTGACATATTGAGTGCAGCACTTTCACAGCATCATCTTTTAGGATTTTAAATAGCTCAACTGGAATTCCATCACCTACACTAGCTTTGTTCGTAGTGATGCTTCCTAAGGCCCACTTGACTTCATACTCCAGGATGTCTGGCTCTAGGTGAGTGATCACACCATCGTGATTATCTGGGTCATGAAGATCTTTTTTGTAGAGTTCTTCTGTGTATTCTTATAGAATAAGACAAAATGTTTAAAGCAAAAAAATTCAACCAATTTCAAGAATTTATATCTACAACTGCATTCAAATTGGATGAGAAATTGAGGGCACTTCCTTCTTTACTTTTCCCTCATCTTTAATTTTTGTCAGAATAATTCCCTTAAAGATTATTTCTGACGTTTGCATTTGGTTTCATAACCATGTTTCAAACAATGATTTAGACATTATTCTTTACCGGCTTAATTACTCATGGTTGTTTCTTTTGTACCACCTCTTCCATTCCTGGTTTCTTTATTTTGACTCATTTCTCGGTTGATTGGTGGACCTTTGAGGGCATTATTTTTCAGGCAGATGATGTGAGTCCTTACATGCCTAAAAATGTCTTTCTCTTGACCCATGTATGAATGACATCATAGCTACTTGAAGAATTCTTCACATTTGTTGCTTCTAAAAATTCATTGTCTTCTAGAATTGAGAGTTACCTAATAAAGTCTGGGACAGGTCCATTCCTCTCTATGTGGGTGAACTGTTTTTCCTAAAAACATGAAAGCATTTTTCCTTTATCTTTGAAACTTGAGATTTCATAAAGCTACAAATACACATGGGTCCCTTTACATTAACTTCAGCCATTAAATCTGATGGCTTACACCCTCCACATCAGAGAAGAAGTTTTCTATTAATTCTTTGATTATAGAAATAGTAAATTACAGAACATGTTTAGAAGTTAAAAAAATTTTTTTTTCTGTTCAACTTTATCGAGATATAATTAACATACAGCACTCTGTAAGTTTAAAATATATATTATAATGACGTGATTTACATATATTGTCTTCCCTGGTGGTTCAGATGGTAAAAAATCTGCCCGCAATGCAAGAGACCCAGGTTTGATCATTGGGTGGGGAAGATCCCCTGGAGAAGGAAAAGGCAACCCACTCCAGTATTCTTGCCTGGGAAATCCCATGGACAGAGGAGCCTGGCAGGCCACAGTGCATGGGGTCGCAAAAAGAGCAGGACATGACCGAGCCACCAACACCACACTAATACAGCCCTCGATAAGTTTAAAATGTACATTATAATGACCTGATTAGCGTCTATTGTATGATAATTACCACAGTAAGTTTAGTGAACAGCCATCATTTCACATTATTGCCAGAAAAAGAGAGAAAGAGAAAATGTTTTTCCTTGTGATGAGCACGTTTAAGATCTACTCTCTCTTCAGTTTTCAAATATACCATACAGCGGTGTTAACTGTAGTCATCATGTTCTGTCACATCTCCCGAGATTATTTTTCTTATAACAGTTAGTTTGTACCTTTGAAACTCCTTCCAGTCCCCTCACTCACCAGCCCCACCTCTGGTAACCACATCAATTTCTTATGAATTTGGCTTGGTTTTTTTTTTAATCTCATATAAGTGAGATTATATAGTATTTGTCTTTCTCTGTCTTGACTAGAAATTTTAAATGAGCATAAAAAGTCTCCACTAGTTGTTGACTCATGATAAACTCAATAAATAGACGTTAAATGAATGACAAATGGATGAATGAATGAATCTCTTTTTTCTCCTTCTTCTTTGTTTCCTTCATCTCCCAATTATATAAATGCTCTATCACCTGTATTTCTTTCATCCCTTTAGCCTTCTCCTCTGGTACTTAATAGAAATTTTCAAGCTAGCTTTCTAATAATATTTGTTATTATGCTATCTACTTCTCATACTTTTATAATTTTATAATAGCAATTTTTCATATAAAATAAATTTTTGTAATTGTAATTACTCTTTTCTCACAGGTGCAATGAAATTTGTAAAAACTATAAAGAGAGATAAAGTATTTTCTTTCATTCCATTTTGTTTTCTCTTGTTTCTTGCAGTAGCTCTGCTCCACAGGGGAATATTTGTTCAGTTTCCTTTTTTCTAAGTGAAAGTGAAAGTCGCTCAGTCATGTCTGGCTCTTTGTGACCCCATGGACTATACAGTCCATGGAATTCTCCAGGCCAGAATACTGGAGTGGGTAGCCTTTCCTTTCTCCAGGGGATCTTCCCAACCCAGGGACTGAACCAAGTCCCCCACACTGCAGGTGGATTCTTTACCAGCTGAGCCACAAGGGAAGCCCAAGAATACCGGAGTGGGTAGCCTATCCCTTCTCCAGCGGATCTTCCTGACTCAGGAAATGAACTGGGATCTCCTGCATTGCAGGCATGTTCTTTTCCAACTGAGCTATCAATAGCTACAATAATAAAGACTCTTTGCAACCCCATGGACTGTAACTTGCTAGGCTCCTCTGTCCATGGGATTTCGTAGGCAAGAATACTGGAGTAGGTTGTCATTTCCTTCTCCAGAGGATCTTCCTGACCTAGGGGTTGAACCCAGGTCTCCTGCATTGCAAGTGGATTCTTTACCAACTGAGCTATCAGGGAAGCCCTCTTCTTTCTAAACAGCCTCCAAAATATCTTCCAAAGAGACCCACCTCCTGCTATTCCTGCCTTTCTGTGTTCCCCCCACACAGTGAACCAGGGCAACCTGGGAGACCAACGGTGTCTCACCACAATGCAGACATTATTGTGCAGGACTTTTGAGGCTAGGTTACAAAGGCATGTGATCTCCTCCTGGTCCTCTGGGATCTCTCCCTCTGGAGGAAGCCCACCATCATGTCATGAAGCTATTCAAGCAACCCTGGGGAGAGGTCCACCTGGAAAGGAAATAAGGGGTCCTGCCAACAGCAGCCAGTGCCAACTTGTTAGCTGTGTGAATGAGCTACCTTGGAAGAAGATCTTCCCAATCTATCAAGTCTTGTGATGATAGCAGCCGATCAACATGTTGGAGGACCACCATCATGACAGTCCCCAGGACAGAACCACCCCTCTGTGGGTCTCCCAAACTGCTAACTCACAGAAATTTCAGAGATCATAAGTGTTTATTATTGTTTTACACCACTAAGTTTTGGGATAATTTGTTAGGCAGCCATAGATAACTGATAGAGTCCCCTTCTTTTGAACTGCTTGGTCATTTCAATAAATGTTACTTTTCCAGTATTGGGGCTTGAGATAGGTTGTGCTAGAAAGCATGTGGGTCTCTGTTCAACTCTTTCATCCTAGAGGAAGGAGAAGAGAAAGGCTGAGCTCTTCTGCAGCTTTACTTTTCCAGTCAAGAGGTCTATTTGTTACTGATGAATACAGAAGTCTCTATGGCTTAGTGAGCCTGGGGCCAGGGGTTTCCTCACTGTGCAGAAGGGCTTTCTGTATGGCTATGCTAGAATGTTAGTGGTAGCAAGGACCTCTCCCAGCTCCCAAACATTAGAGCCGACAAGCTCCCCAGACATCCTTTTTATCATCTTGGCCAGTCACAGGGTCATTGTAATGGTCTTCTCTCTTGCTTGGTATAGATCTCCCTGGAACCTATGTTGAATCTCTGAGGGGCTACTACAGGCCCCAACAAGTTCACATTCCAAGGCATTCAAGGCATTCAAGAACCAAATGCCTCCCTCATTAATCTCCATCAAATTAACTCGTCAGACCATAGTGTTAAACTATGGTCTCAATGGAAGCATGAGGACAGTATCAGGAAGGAACAACCACACAGGAAGAACATACTTTGGGAAACAGTCTTGGCATCATCTTGTAAAGCTGAACACTCCCACTCATGTATCCCACAACCTACTTCTTAAGAAACTCTGAAAGTTGTTTCTTGAGCCACACGAATATACATAGCAGCACTGCTTAAGGTAGAAAAACACATGGAAATAATCTACTGTAGAATGGACAGATAAATCAAGGTATATTTTTATATATAATAGGATATTATAGAATAGTAAAAAAATTAATCACAACTTCACATATCAACATAATTTTGTGGAATCTCAAAATTCATAACATGGAGCAAAAAAAACAGGTAGAACAATTATTTCATTTACAAAATGGTCAGCAATGCTAAATATTGTCTTGCTTAAGGCTACATTCCAAAGTGGGAAACAGAGTAATAAACTCAAAATTGAGAGGGATTGGAAGGGAATTGTGTGCACTTGGGGTGTGCAGTTGATGCACTGGGTTAGTAAGAGAACTGGCAGTTCATTTTCCCATCCCCAGTGGTGGTTCCACAGTATTTGCTTTATTGTTATTCTTTAATGCTCTTCCACATGTAAGAAATATCAGTGCTTCACAATGTTACAAATCGAAAAGATGCTCACAACTTCACGACTCAGGACTTTACACTGAGGGCTCCTTCCAGACTCAGGAACTGGGCATTTGCTCCCCTTTTCACGCCTCCCCACAGCAGTGCCCATCCCCATGCCAGGAACCCCCACCCCTTTCCCTCAGAGGAGCTGCATTAGAAGACCAGGTCCTCAGTCTCAAGCAGCACCTCCGTCCACCCAGATTGGCACCACCCTGACACCTCTTGATCAGTACCTCCCTGGACTGCCTTGAACAGGAGGCAATAGAGTCCTTGTGCATAAACTATTTTGAGTGGGGATTCTGTCACTTGCAACTAAAAGAATCCTGAATAATACACAAGTGTTTCCTTATTGAGTCTTTCTCAAAATGGCCCTTTGTGACATGTACAGAAAGGTCTGAGAATTTTTATTTGATCCTTCATGTAACTGGTTCTGAGGGGACTCAAGGGCAGAGACCCCGCACAAATGCAGACGGGCGCTGAGACCAGCCACTGGGCAGGGGACCGAGCAGGGGTCAGCCCCTGGAGCCAAGTGTCCTGGGGGCTCAGAGAGGTCTGAGAAGGTCGGAACCAAGGAGAGGTGAGTCACGAGTGCGGTCTGGAAGACCATGGGCCAAGCGCAGCATCAGGCCAGCAGGGATCGGAAGCTTGTAGAGCCATGGGGTGGAGGGGTTTGTGAGGCTTCATGGAGGGGGCGCTGCGTCCGCTCCTTGAGCGAGAGGCCCTCCTGATGGCTGCTGGGGGCAGTGTCACCCTCAGCCACTCCCCAAGTGTTCAGTCTGCAGAAAAGCTGCGGGATATTCTAATACCAGGCCTCTGCCGGGTGTTGGATTTGACCCCATTCAGTGGCTGATAGAGCCCGTGGCAGAACACTGAGGCTCCCAGCCACCTGACCTACTCCATCAGGCACTGGCGGGGTGTTTGGGAGATGATTATGCAGGACCTGGTGGTTTGTGCCCGGGCAAAGGGAGGGAAGTGGGGGGTGAGAAACATGCTGTGGCCTGGTCACCCAGCAGGGGAGCTGGCCTCCTTCAGGGCCCAGTGCTGAGGGTTAGTTCCACAAGAAGACGGATGAGGCAGAGAGCTGCATTCCCCAGTGGGGATGGTCCTCGCCCAAACAGCGCATTTGGCCCTGCTGCGCCCCAGTGAGGTGAGTGACAAGAATTCCATCACCCCAGCTGGCCCTGGGGCTGGAGGTTCCCCACAATCATCTCCCCCAGAAGACCCAGCAAGTGTACGTAGGTTTGCTGGACACAAGGGGAAAGGTTTCCCTGGGGGAGGCTGTCTGCCCAGGATCGGGTTGAAATTCTCTTTGTTACGGAGACAGCAGTCCTGCTATAGTCTCCCACTGTGTCCCCTTCGGTCTATTACCTCCCTGAGCCATTGGCCTCTCAGCAGGTCAGAGCTCACTCAGGCACACATCTAGAAAGTGTCAGAGCTGCAAATGGCCATTGCACAGGCCCAGCATCCAGAGAGGCTAGGAGAGACAGGCTTCCTGCCACCCCCTCGGTCATCTCTCCTTAGGCACTCCGGGTGGGGCCAACAGTCTGCACCCTCCGTCACCCCAAGGGGGCTAGGACGTGATCCTAACCACAGACTCAGTCACTGCCTCCAGCCAGAACCTTCCTTGCATTGTTGCATGAATAGCGAAAGAGCTCTTCTTCCACCAGGGCTGCATGGACCGGACCTGCAGGGCCAGCCTGCCCCCTACTTGCTCAGAAAGGAGCCAGATGCAGATATTCAGATGCGGGATTCTATTTGAACCCCCGAACTCGTGTGCCTGAGCTACACTTGGAGCCAGTGGGTCCTATTTCCGGCTGCTTGTAAATGAAGAGCCTTGACTGACGCAGCTCTAACACACAGGATGCCGCATACCTGGACCTTCGCTCCTCAGCTGTCCCTGCAACACGCTGGCTCCTCAGTCCAACCCACCACACAGAACCTGTGGCCCTGCAGCCCTGGCTTCCCCATGGTGAGGACCGTGGTCCTAGATTGGCCCCCGCTGCAGCTCAGAGCAGACGTGGCGCCCGCCAGTCCCAGGGGCTGGGTGGTACACCAGCATGGCTGCCGGGCCTCAGCCTGGAGCTCCAGGTCCCCACCTCGGGAATGCAGCCTGCTCTGAAGAGCTGCACCTGAGCACGTACACTCAGAGGCTCACTCCCTGCCCAAATCTTTCATTTGATTTGTCTCCTTAGCTGGCTAGCTTGGGAGTTATTTCTCATTTAAATAAAATGTGAAATCAGAACTAATGATGGGACTAATGTTAGGAAGATGTCTTTTTGGACCATGGCACACAAATGAGGGTTTCCCACTGTCTGGAACTGAGGAAGCTGGGATCCACAGGATCCTGAATGGGTGGAGTGTCGTTTTCAGCCAGCAGTGAAGAGGGCATCACGCATCCAGTCACCACACAGGTTCTGAGCACGTGCACGATCTGTGTCAGGCTCTGGAGTGGGGAGAAGCCCCCGCGGCGGGAGGGCCTTTCCTGCCGGCCATCTGCGGTCCCAGAGGCAGGGGGTGGTCCTGTCCGGGAAGCCCAGTGCTCCTTGCGGCCTGGAGGAGCCTGGAGGGGTGCTCCCCGGGCCCGCACCCCTCAGCGTGTCACGACAGGGAGGCGAGGAGGTGGGGAGATCAGTCAGCCATCCTCAGTGAGTCAGGCCTTTGGCAGGCGGCCCCCAGCCCCAGGGCACCTCTGACTCAGCCTGCTGACTGACGGACAGGGGACTGACAGACGAGAGGCAGTGAAAGTGCCGGGAAAGGGCGGCATCAAGGGCAGGCTCCTGACACAGGTCACCCTCCAGGCCCGGCCCCCGGGGCCCTCCGTGCGCCCCCTCTCTCGCTCCTTCCCCCCGCACCCCTCCTCAGACTGAGAGGCTGGGCGTTTGAGGGAAGCCTCAGGGACAGAGGAGGGCGCCCCCTCTCCACACACCGGCAACAGACTGGTGGTCCCCCGACTCCAGGCCAGACTTCAGCCTGCCCTTCAGCGGACAGGACACTCCAGGGAGGGCGGGGCTGATGCTGAGGGCTGAGGAAAGATCACTTCCTGGCTCTCAGCTCGCCCACACCCTGCCAGGGGCCCCACCCCACCACCAGCTCTAAGCGCTGCTCACTGCCAGCGCGGGGCCAGCCCTGACCCCCAGGTCGTTTTCTTAAGCATGCGTGCCTCACCGGCTGCTCCCACCCGCTATTAACGCTACGGGTTCGGCCCCTCCGGACACACCTCATGTGCTTCCCCAGTGTTAGCCCACACATGCCCTGACTCCTCTGTGTTCACAGCGCTCTTCCCAGCCTCCCAGGCGCAGAGCCCAGCCTGCCACTCCGAGGAGCCCCCAGGGTCACCCCCAGCCCCAGAGCCCCGTAAAGGCCAGAGAAGGGTCTGCATGGAGCTGTTCCTCCCCCTGCTATCTCAGAGCCCTCAGAGGGGCCTACTTGCCCCAGTGTTTAGCCCCTTGTCTGCCGCCATGCAGAAGGGAAGGGAGGAGCCATGCTTGACGGCTTTGCACCAACCTGGAGCTTCTGCAGTAGCGCCCCAGGCCCGTGGGCAGCCATCCCAATGTGGCGTCCGCGCTGAGCCAGGAGAGGCTCCTGCGAGCTGCACAAGGGCCTAGCCTGCTCCCCCGTCTCCAGGAGAAAGCCATGAGAAACCGCCTCTCTCTGAAGACTCCAACTTTCCAACAGTGAGAACCTGAACAAAGCGCCCAGCACTCTAAGCCTCAGTTTCCTCTTCTGGAAAAAGAGAGAATGGGGCCTGGGACACAGAAGGAATTGAATAAAGATGGTCTCTTCTTGTTTTACTCTTGCCAGCATAAGCATGGAGCACTTGATCTGGGGTCTCTTGATCTCTTGATCTGGGGATCTCTCTTGATCTGGGGCCCTCTGAAAAGCTCTGGAGGTTATGACCTCTCTCCTCTAAGAAGGCACACCACACAAACACTGCACATACAGTGCTCAGGTTGGAGGGCCTCTGCAGCCGTCCACTGCCTCTGGGTTAGAAATCTGCTCCACAAATGCAGTCTGGGCTGGGCTCGGAGCGCAGGGCTCTCTGAGGCCAGCCTTAGGGGTCACGCTGGGCCTACAACAAAGCGCTTGTTGTGCTCCAGCTTGCCCAGCCAGGAGCGCACTCTCAGGGTCGGGCAAGACAGAAAGAAGTTCATGGGGCTCTGCTCTCCATTCTAAGCAGGGCCTGGAGATGGCAGCAGCTCTCCTGGCAGAGCAAGGGGTGGCCTGTGGGATGCGCAGTGTCCCTCTCCCACCAGGCTCCTGCCGCTCCACAGCGTCTTGGCCCATGTGCCTCCAAGCAAGGTGGCTGTCCTCAGAAGGATGTGGTCCCATGCCCTGCTCCTCTCTCCTTAGTAGCTCTTACCCGGCACAGTCTCACATGCTTTTGAATGTTAAGTTTTCTGTGTGTGAACTCTACCAGACCAACGAAAATAGCACACAGAAATATATAAATGTAAAGATAAGAGAGCATTAATAAATCAGACACCAGTGTAACTACCATTCCACCTCCTCCAGCGCCCAGCGCAGTGAGAGGCTGAGAGAGCTCTCCAGTTCAGACCTCTAGGACATGGGCACTAATGGTTACATTAGGTTTGGTTTTTAGCTCTAGGTCCTTGATGCAGAAAAGATAGCTGTGCATCTGCCCAGATTAGAGACAAAGGAGACTGCACAGAGAGCCGGGGGTGAAGCCTCCTGCAGGGTATTTGACAATTTCTGTACTGTCAAGAGACCTGGGCGGTGAATTCCTCACAGGCAAACGGAGGGAGAATACACACCCTCCCTGGTCTGTGAGGTCTCTTGGGATCCTGGACATATTCCTTGTGAGGACATCAGAGAGACATTCTGAGCTGCCAGATTTTAGCCTGTGCTCCTGCCTGGGTGACCTCAGCACGTCCCAGCACAGAAGTTCAAGAGGAGCAGTGCCTGGAGGTGGAGAGGCAGGGAGGTGAAGAGAGCAGGAGCTGCTTCCCAAGGAAAAGCTGTGAGGCTGTGGAAGCCGGCCCCTGGTGTCCTCGTGATGGGTGGGCCGGATCTGCCTGCCTTTCCAGGACACAGGAGGTTGGGTTAGCCTGGGTGCAGACTGGGTGTAGATTCCCCAGGAATATGTCCCAGGTGGGGATGATCTGACCCCTGCTTTAGAAGGCAGCATTTTCCATCACACTCAATACCCTTCGTCACTGAGGAATCCTCTATATTATATTCAGCCAAACAGTGAACCCCAGACGGGCTGTTCAGGGCTGCCCCTCAGGTGGGTTAGAAATGACTTTCACAGTCACTCACAGAAATCTGGTAAAAAAACAAAAACAAAAAAACCTGTCCCCGTTTGCCCAGGACCGAAGTATTTCCTAGGAGACAGGACTTCTGACCTGGGCAAACAGGGGTGGGTGCTCACCTACACAGAAGCCAGGAGGACAGGGGGATCCTACCAGAGAGCTGGGCCTTCTCCATGTGTCCAGACAGCTACGCCACCGAGAGTGGCAGGAACACCCGCTCCTGTGGCCCTGATTTGCTCAGCCACTGCTCAGCAACGCAGAGGAGAGAGTGTCCCGTGTCAAATGTGCCAGGACGCCAGGAAGAATCCATGAAGCTGGTGACCTCTGCTTCAGGGCTCCCTGCTTGCTCATCTCCACTTCTGGGCCTTTCTGCACTTAGGAAAGATTAGTTCAGGCCTCTCTCCCCACTATGCCAATCTTCCCAGGACCGCCTGCCTAGAAGCAGAGTGCCCAGGTGCCCGTGGATGGGGCCAGGCTTCTGGACTTTTCCTACCCACCCCCACAGGCCACCTGCTCGGGACTGCCCTGAATGTTGATGGGAGCGGGGAGAGGTAAGCAGAAGGAGAGTTCTGGATAGTGTTGTCTGGCCCTGCTCTTTTCTCAAGCAGCACCGTCTCTGCCTGTGGGCCCTGATATCATCTTGACTGGCTAAAGAGTATATATTTGCATAGAAATTTGTAATGCTTGTTAGAACCAACTCCTGCACTAACTGGGGCATTGAGGTAGTGAGTTATTCATGAATTGTGATGTGAATGATGAAATTATTCATAAGTTATGATGCTTATGGCAGGCAAAAGGGTATGGGTTATGTCGCAAGAACATGGGGCAAGCTTGGCATCTGTTGGCCTGAACTTGGGGAGGGTTGCCAGGTGACTGGTCTCATGGAAGGGGTTGATATATCTTCCAACCTCCATGAAAGGTAGAAACGGCAAGGATGTTCAGGCTTGAAGAGGATTTTTCAGGCTTGTTACCAGCTCCAAAAGGCTCTCTCTGTCCCTAATAGTAATCATTCGGTTACATCTGACTTAATTTCACCCTCTTTTTCCCCATTTACTTTTCACACTAGTAGAAGACTAGTGGGGAATTTCCAATTCTGGTTGTTTTTAGAGAAGAATGGGAGCAAACCAAAGAGGTCAGCTAGCTTCCTCTGCTCTTGAGAAATAGGTTTAAAAAAAAAAAAACCCTCGGTATCTCCCATCCACACTGGATTTATAAGTGACAAGCCCTGGAGTTCCCAGGGGCATACATTCTGCCTACCCTCTAACCTTGGACCCGGACTCCTGTTCCTATGTATCTTGCATGCGTGCTAAGTCACTTCAGCATTTGACTCTTTGTGACCCTATGGATTATAACCCGCCAGACTCCTCCATCCACAGAATTCTCCAGGCAAGAATACTGGAGTGGGTTGCCATGCCCTCCTCCAGGAGATCTTCCCAACCCAAGGATCAAACCTGAGTCTTTTATGTCTCCTGCACTGGCAAACAAGTTCTTTATGACTAGTGCCACCTAACACTTCTGTATTCAGAGACATTGATGTGAAACTCAATCCTGCTTTAATGTTTTAAACACACACACACACAAAGCCCTTGGCACGTGGTAGACTTAATTTTGAAAGAGGAAGATTTGACATCATAATAACTCAAATAATTTCACATGCAGCAGCAGCAGCTTCATCTTAGAGCTTCTCTATCCTTAAAATGTCATTTCCCACTCCCAGCCCACTTGCTGTCTTTTTTTTTCCCACTCACTGTCTTGCTAGCTCCTTCCTCTTCCTCTGGAATAATGTTAGTTTCCATCTGTGCTTTTCCCCTATTCCACCCCATCTTGACCTTGGACTGCCAAGATGCACTTATCCTCACATTGATACGCAAATTTAGTGTAAGACCTATCAAAATCCTACAAGAATTTTTGTAGCTATATAGAAAAAATTATTCTACATTTTGTATAGAAAGGCAAAAGAATCAGAATAGCTAAAACAATGTGGAAAAAGAAGAAGAATGTAGAAGAAATAATTCTGCCCAAGTTTAAGTCTTATATAGCTACACAGACTCTTTGCAACCCCATGGACTGAAACTTGCTAGGCTCCTCTGTCCGTGGGATTTCCCAGGCAAGAATACTGGAGTGGGAAATACATTTCCTTCTCCAGGGGATCTTCCTGACCCAGGATTAGAACCCAGGTCTCCTGCTTGGTAGGCAGATTCTTTTACCTCTGAGCCACCTAGATAACCCCAGTAGACCAAAACAACTCTGAAATGTAAATTTTCAGTGAAGCTACAGCTCACAAAAGCAAGCCAAGACCTTTGTGCTAAACAGAGCGACTAAGTACTGAAACTGAAAATTTGTACAAAACCCAGAGTCTCCTAACATGATAGCCAAAACATACAAGATAGAATAAAAAACCACCCAGCATACCAAGAGTCAGGGAAATTACAATTTGAATGGGGAAAGACAATCAACTGATGTCCAAATAAGATGTTATCTGGCAAGAATTTTGAAGCATTAGTTGCTTCAACAAGCAATTATAAATTATCTTGAAACAAATGAAAAAAATTTTTAAATTCAGCAAATAGACACTATAAAAAAGAAGCAAATAGAAATCATAGAACTGAAAAATAATAATAGTTTTTTTTAATCTCACTGTATAGACTAAATAGTAGAATGGAGTTGAGAGAGAAAAGAATCAATGAGCCTAAGGATGTAATAATAGAATTTATCCAATCTGAACAACATATAGGAAAAGTACTAAGAAAATATAAATAAACAGAGCTTCTCCTATGTGAAGATGACAAAAAAGACCCAATATTCATATAATTGCCATCCAAGAAGCAAAAGAGGAGGGGAAGTGCTGAAAAAGTCCTCAAAGAAATAATGGCTGAAATCCTAAATTTGGCAAAAGACATAAGCCCACAGAAATCCATGCCAAGATACAAAATTAAATTTATGAAAACTAAAGAAAAGGGGAGGATCTTGAAGCTGTCAAATAGAAATGGCACATTAACTGTAAAGGAACACCAATTTGAAAAACAAATTTCTCACCTTAAATCACTGAGACCAAAAGGAGGTGGCATAATCTTTTTCAAACGCAAAGGCATCTGTCAGTTGTGGATCCTACACTGGGCAAAACTGTCTTTCAGGAATGAAGGAGATATATACCTTCTCACATGATTTAAAAGAGAAGGTAAGGCTAGCCTTCAAGAATGGGAAAAGGAAGTTCTCCAAATGGAAAGGAAAGGATATAAGGAAGAATCTTGGAACATCAGGAAGGAAAATAAAGCAATAAAACAAAATTAATATGGGAATATACAATAAACTATTCTCTCCTTGTAAGCTTTCTAAACTATATTTTATTACTGAAACAAAAGGTATAACACCATCTGAAACTCAAGCTAATAATATTTAAAAGTGAACTAGGTGAAAGGATTTACATAGATTTAAGGTCTCTATGCTTCACTCAAAGTGCTGAAATGTTGATACCAGCAGACCTTGTAGGTGACCATATATATTAAAATACCCAGAGCAACCACCAAGAAATGCAAACCACAAAGAAATACAGTCAAAAACACTATAGATAAATTGAGATGAGAGACCTCTTCTGAGGTCTCTTTTATATGGGTCTCTCCCTCATAGCTCAGTTGGTAAAGAATCTGCCTGCGATGAGGGAGACCCTGGTTTGACTTCTGGGTCGGGAAGGTCCACTGGAGATGGAATAGGTTACCCACTCCAGTATTCTTGGGCTTCTCTTGTGGCTCAGCTGGTAAAGAATCCACCTACGATGAGGGAGAACTGGGTTTGATCCCCTGGAGGAGGGAAAGGCTACCCACTCCAGGATTCTGGCCTGGAGAATTCCACAGACTGTACAGTCCATGGGGTCACAAAGAGTCGGACACGACTGAATGACTTTCACCATCTCATCTCTTCTACTAACCCCCAGAAGAATTGACATTGAAGGTCAATGGGCTTACTTTCAGCTTCCCAGGTGGCATTAGTGGTAAAGAAACCACCTGCCAATGCAGGAGGCATAAGAGATGTGGGTTCAATCCCTGGGTTGGAAAGATCCCCTGGAGGAGAGCAGTACCTACTCCAGTAATCTTGCCTGGAGAATCTCTTGGACAGAGGGTCCTGGTGGGTTATAGTCCATAGGGTTGCACAGAGTCAGACACAACTTAAGCGACTTAGTATGCATGTACACACAGGGCTTACTTTCAGAGAAGCCAGGGTATGTTGAGAAATAGAGAGTCCTCTTTTAAGGAGCATACACAAAATCTTACAAGCTCTAGGACCCAGGTTGGAAGGGGTAATTTGAAAGGCGCCTTGGTCAGACCCACCTGCTGATCTTAGAGAGCCTTTCAGAGAGGCAAGAGGCAACGGGAGCTCACCCTGGGGACACAGATACTGGCAACAACCATTTTGGGGAGCTCGTTCTACCACATGGACACTGGTGCTAGCAAGCACCATTTTGGAATCCTTTCTCTGGCTTATTAACACCAGAACCTGACTCCGCCCAGCAGCCTTTTGGCACCAGTACTGAGACACCCCAGGCCAAGCAATTAGCCAGGCAGAGACACAACTCCACCCATCAGCAGGCTGGCTGCCTTAGGAGCTTCTGAGCCCCCAGCTGCCCCAGGATCACACCTCCCACAAGTGCACTGGCTAGCCCTGGGAGCTTGCCTTGTCCACTGCAGGGCCCAGAACCCAGCTGCAAACACTAGTGCCTCAGCACAAGTCCCTAGCCTCTAAGGCCCTGAAGCCAGATACCCTGGGATCAGTCTCCCTCTAACAGTAGGTAGGCACCACCCCGAACCCCCAGGGACCTGCAACCACAGGCTCAGGGGCCCAGTTTCATCCACCAATGGGCCAGCAGTAGCTGCAGGATCCAGCCTCACCCACCAGTAGGCAGGCACCAGCATGGGGAATCCTCCAGGCCCCAGTCCCAGGACCAAAGCAAGCTCTGCAGTTGGTCATATCAGGACGCAGCCCACCCATCAGCAGGCCAGCTCCAACCCTGAGAACACCTGGGCCACAGCACTGGCCACCAGGTCAACCGTGGTCCTGCAGCCAGAGACTCAAGAGCCAGGCGCTGCCCACCAGTGAGCCAGAACTAGCCCTGGGAACGCTGGGCTCCAACCCTACCCACCAGCAAGCTCTGAGACACCTTGTACCACTCAGCCAACCACCTCAGGATCCAGCCCCAATCACCAACAGGGCAAGGCCAGCTTTGGGGCACCCTGGATCCCACAGCCAGCTGGGTCAGGAACCAGCCCAACCCACCAGCCAGCCAAGACTAAATCCAGGATCCCCAACCTTGCAGCCATGGGCAGAGCCAGGCTCAACCCATCAGCTTACTGTCACTAGCCCCAGAACCTGCTGGGGCTCTGCAGTCAGCTGCCTGGTGACACAGCCCTACGAACCAGAAGCCAGCAGCCTCCACTCGGGGCAGGGCCTGGCACCAACCCGGCCAGGGCCGGCCACATCTACTAGCTGCCCATGGCAGTCAGCCCACCACAGCAGAAGGACCCACAACAGAAGCCCACGTAAGTGTCACCCCTGATGACCAGATAGGAGTGTGCTGTTGGGACACATAGGGTGTCCCCTATAAAAAGCCACAACTCCAAGGCTGGAAAACATAACCAACCTAACAATACATAGAGATAAAAGCATCAAATGAGGCAAAATGTGGCAACAGAGGAATATGTTCCAAACAAAGGAACAAGATAAAACCCCAGAAGAACTAGGGTTCTCATACACTCTTGGTGGGAATGTAAATTGGTGTACCCACTATAGAGAACAATATGAAGGTTTCTTTAAAAACTAAAAATAGTTTTTAAACTATTTTAAACTATTGATCCAGCAATCTCCCTCTTGGGCACACATCTGGAGAAAATTCTAATTTGAAAAGAAACATGCACCCCAATGTTAATACCAGCACTATTTACAACAACAAAGACATAGAAGCAACCTAATGACCACTGACAAATGAATGGATAATGGTGTGTGGATATATACACACACACACACATACACATATACATACAGGGAGTTGCTGGTAGCTCAGCTGATAAAGAATCCCCCTGCAATGCAGGAGACCCTGGTTCGATTCCTGGGTTAGGAAGATCCTCTGGAGTAGGGATAGGCTGCCCACTCCAGCATTCATGGGCTTCCCTGGAAGCTCACATAGTAAAGAATACAGGTGCAATGTGGGAGACTGGGGTTCAATCCCTGGGTTGGGAAGATCCCCTAGAGGAGGGCATGGCAACCCACTCCAGTATTCTTGCCTGGAGAATCCCCATGGACAGAGGAGCCTGGTGGGCTACAGTCCAGGGGGTCTCAAAGAATCAGACATGACTGAGCAGCTAAGCACAGCAGCATAACACATATACACATACAATGGAAGACGACTTTGCCATAAAAATAGAATAATGCCATTTGCACTAACATGAATGGACCCAGAGATTACCATATGAAGTGAAATCAGTCAGACAGAGAAAGACAAATATCATATGATGTCACTTATATAGTGAATCTAAGATTTGATATAAATGAACTTATTCACAAAACAGAAACAGACTCACAGACATAGAAAATAAACTTATGGTTACCAAAGGGGAAAGATGGGGAGAGGGATAAGCTAGGAGTTTGGGATTAGTAGACACAAACTGCTGTATATAAAATACATGATCCTACTGTATAGCACAGGGAAATATATTCAATATCTTATAATAAACTATAATAGAAAAAATATTAAAAAGAATATATATAGATATATGTCTGAATCAGTTTACCAGTTTTCTGTACACCAGAAATTAACACATTATAAATTAACTATACTTTTAATAAAAAAGATAAAACACGAGAAGAAAAACTAAGTTAAGTGGAGATAAGCTATGTGAAGGATTCAGTTCAAGGTGCTGATCATAAAGATATTTAAAGAACTTAAAGATATATTTAAACATATATTGAGATACTTAAAGATATATCGAGAGAAGATTGAATGAGTAGTGAGAATTTATGAATTTTAAGAAAGAGTTACAAAATATAAAGAAGAAACAAACAAAGATGAAGTATACAATTACGGAAGTGAAGCATACACTAGAAGAAGTCAATTGCAGGTTAGATGATACAGAGGAACAAATCAGCAAGCTGGAAGACAGAGTACTGGAAATTTCTGACTGAACAGGAAAAAATATAATAAAAAGAAATGAGAACAATTTAAAAGACTTCAAGGACAACATCAAGCCTACTAACATTAATATTATAGGAAGAGAAGGATAAGAGAGAAAGAAAGAACAGAGAACATTTTGAGGAAATAATAGTTGAAAACATCCCTAAACTGGGAAAGGAAATAGACATCCATGTCCAAGAAGTATAGAGATTACCAAACAGGGTCAACCCGAAGAAGACCACACCAAGACACACTGTAACTAACAGAGCAAAAATTAAAGATAAATTATTTTTGTTGTTCAGTCACTCAGTCATGTCTGACTTTGCAGCCCCATGGACTGCAGCACACCAGGCTTCCCTGCCCTTCACCATCTCCCAGAGTTTGCTCAAACTCATGTCCGTTGAGTCTGTGATACCACCCAACCATCTCATCCTCTCTCGTCCCCTTTTCCTCCTGCCTTCAATCTTTCAGCATCAGGGTTTTTCCCAGTGAGTTGGCTCTTCGCATCAGGGGCCAAAGGTTTAGAGCTTCAGCTTCAGCATCAGTCCTTCTAATGAATATTCAGTGTTGATTTCCTTTTCGACTGACTGATTTGATCTTGCAGTCCAGTGAAAGTGAAAGCCACTCTGTTGCGTCCAGCTCTTTGCAACCCCATGATACAGTGATACAGTCCATGGAATTCTTTAGGCCAGAATACTGGAGTGGGTAACCATTCCCTTCTCCAGAGAATCTTCCCAACCCAGGGATCAAACCCAGGTCCCACACATTGCAGGTGGATTCTTTATCAGCTGAGCCACCAGGGAAGCCTGAAATATTAGTCATTCAGTCGTGTCCTACTCTTGGGACCTTATGGACTGTAGCCCACCAGGTTCCTCTGTCCATTGAAATCTCCAGTCAAGAATACTGGAGTGGGGTGCCATGCCCTTCTCCAGGGCATCTTCCCAACCCAGGGATTGAACTCCAGGCTCCCACATTGCAGGCAGGTTCTCTACCACATGAGACACTGGGAAAGCTCCATGTGGTCCAAGGGACTCTCAAGAGTCTTTTCCAACACCACAACTTGAAAGCATCAATTTTTCACCACTCACCCTTCTTTATGGTCTAAATTTCATATCCTACAAGACTACTGGAAAAACCATAGCTTTGACTATATGGACCTTTGCTGGCAAAGTAATAGCTCTGCTTTTTAATATACTGTCTAGGTTTGTCATAACTTTTCTTCCAATGAGCAAGTGTCTTTTTATTTTGTAGCTGCATTCACCATCTGCAGTGATTTTGGAGCCCAAGAAAATAAAGTCTGTCACTATTTCCATTGTTTCTCCATCTATTTGCCATGAAGTGATGGGACAAGATCCCATGGTCTTCATATTCTGAATCTTGAGTTTTAAGCCAGCTTTTTCACTCTCCCCTTTCACCCTCATCAAGAGACTCTTTAGTTCCTCTTTGTTTTCTGCCATTAGAGTGATGTCATCTGCATTTCTGAGGTTATTGATATTTCTCCCAGGAATCTTGATTCCAGCTTGCACTTCATTCATCCTGGTATTTTGCATGATGTATCCTGTATATAAGTTAAATAAGCAGGGTGACAATATACAGCTTTGATGTACTCCTTTCCCAATTTTGAACCAGTCTGTTGTTCCATGTCTGGTTCTAACTGTTGCTTCTTGACCAGCATACAGGTTTCTCAGGAAGCAGGTAGGGTGGTCTGGTATTCCCATCTCTTGATGAATTTTCCAGTTTGTTGTGATCCACACAGTCAAAGGCTTTGGCATAGTCAGTGAAGCAGAAGTAGATGTTTTTCTAGAGTTCTCTTAAATGTTTCTATGATCCAATGGATGTTGGCAATTTGATCTCTGGTGCCTCTGCCTTTTCTAAATCCAGCTTATATATCTGAAAGTTCTCAGTTTATGTACTGTTGAAGCCTAACTTGAAGGATTTTTAGCATTACCTTGATAGCATGTAAAATTAGTGTAATTGTGTGGTTGTTTGAACATATTTTTGCATTGCCCTTCTTTGGGATTGGAATGAAAACTGCATATTTTTGCATTGCCCTTCTTTGGGACTGGGATGAAAACTGACCTTTTCCAGTCCTGTGACCACTGCTGAGTTTTCCAAATTTGCTGGTGTATTAAGTGTAGCACTTTAACAGCATCATCTTTTAGGATTTGAAATACCTCAGCTGGAATTTCATTACCTCCACTAGCTTTGATTGTAGTGATGTTTCCTAAGGCCCACTTGACTTCATGCTCCAGGATGTCTGGCTCTAGGTGACTGATTACACCATCATGGTTATCAGAATCATTAAGACCTTTTTTGCACAGTTCTTCTGTGTATTCTTGCCACCTCTTCTTAATATCTTCTGCTTCTGTTAGATCCATACAATTTCTGTCCTATATTGTGCCCATCTTTGCATGAAATGCTTCCTTGGTATCTCTAATTTTCTTGAAGAGATCTCTAGTCCTTCCTATTCTATTGTTTTCCTCTATCTCTGTGTGTTGTTCACTTAAGAAGGCTTTCTTATCTCTCCTTGTTTTTCTTTGGAACTCTTCATTCAGTTGGGTCTATTTTGCCTTTTGCTTTTTTGCTCTTTTGCCTTTTGCTTCTCTTCTTTTCTCAGATACTTGTAAAACAATCATTTTGCCTTGTTGTATTTCTTTTTCTTTTTGTTCACCACATCCTGTACAATGTTATGAACCTCTGTCCATAATTCTTCAGACACTCTATCAGACCTAATTCCTTAAATCTATTTGTCACTTCCATTACATAGTCATAAAGGACTTGATTTAGATATTACTGTATGGCCTAGTGGTTTTCCCTACTTTCTTCAACTTAAGTCTGAATTTTGCAATAAGGAGCTCATGATCTGAGCCACAGTGAGTTCCTGGTCTTGTTTTTGCTGACTGTATAGAGCTTCTCCATCTTTGGCTGCAAAGAATATAATCAATCTGATTTTGGTATTGACCATCTGGTGACATCTACACATAGAGTCATTTCTTGTGTTGTTGGAAGAAGTTGTTTGCTATGACCAGTGAATTCTCTTGGCAAAACTCTGTTAGCCTTTACCCTGCTTCATTTTATACTCCAAGGCCAAACTTGCCTGTTACTCCAGGTATCTCCTGACTTCCTACTTTTGCATTCCACTCCCCTATGATGAAAATGACATCATTTTGGGGTGTTAGTTCTAGAAGGTCTTGCAGGTCTTCACAGTACTGTTCAACTTCTTTGCCATTAGTACTTGCGGCATAGACTTGGATTACTATGATGTTGAATGGTTTGCTTTGGAAATGAACAAAGATCATTCTGCCGTTTTTGAGATTGCACACAAGTACTGCATTTCGGACTCTTCTGTTGACTATGAGGGCTACTCCATTCCTTCTAAGGGATTCTTGTCCACAGTAGTAGTAGATATAATGATCATATGAATCGAATTTGCCCATCCCATCCATTTTAGTTCCTAAGATGTTGATGGTCACTCTTGCCATCTCCTGTTTGACCACATCCAATTTACCTTGATTCACGGACCTAACATTCCAGGTTCTTATGCAGCATTGTTCTTTACAGTATCAGATTTTACTTTCACCACCAGACACATCCACAGCTGGTGTCAGTTCCACTTTGGCTCCTCCTCTTCAGTATTTCTGGAGCTATTTCTCTACTCTTTCCCAGTAGCATATTGGACACCTACCAACCTGGGGTGGGGTTCATCTTCCAGAGTCATATGTTTTTGCCTTTTCATACTGTTCATGGGGCTCTCAAGGCAAGAATACTGAAGTAGTTAGCCATTCCCTTCTCCAGAGGACCATGTTTTGTCAGAACTCTCCACCACGACCCGTCTGTCTGGGGTTGCCCTACATGACATGGCTCATAGTTTCATTGAGTTTTAAACTCCTAGCTAAAACTCAATACTCAATGGTGAAAACTGAAACTATTTCCTCTAAAATCAGAAACAAGAAAAGGATACACACTCTGGCCAATTTTATTCAATATATTATTGGATGTCCTAGCCACAGCAGTCAGATAATAGAATAAATAAAAGGAAATTAGATTGGAAAGAAAGACATAAAACTGCCACTGGTTGCAGGTAATATTACATGATACTATGGGTAGAAAATCCTCAGTTCAGTTCAGTTCACTTGCTCAGTGGTGTCCAACTCTTTGTGACCCCATGGACTGCAGCACGCCAGGCCTCCCTGTCCATCACCAACTCCCGGAGCTTGCTCAAACTCATGTACAACAACTCGAGTTGGTGATGCCATCCAACCATCTCATCCTCTGTCATCCCCTTCCCCTCCTGCCTTCAATCTTTCCCAGCATCAGAGTCTTTTCCAATGAGTCAGTTCTTCACATCAGGTAGCCAAAGTATTGGAGTCAGCTTCAGCATCAGTCCTTCCAATGAATATTCAGGACTGATTTCCTTTAGGATTGACTGGTTGGATCTCCTTGCAGTCCAAGGGACTCTCATGAGTCTTCTCCAACACCACCATTCAAAAGCATCAATTCTTAGATACTCAGCTTTCATTATGGTCCAACTCTCACATCCATACATGACTGCTGGAAAAACCATAACTTTGACTAGAGGGAACTTTGTAGCAAAGTAGTGTCTCTACTTTTCAACATGCTGTCTAGGTTGGTCATAGCTTTTCTTCCAAGGAGCAAGCATCTTATAATTTCATGGCTGCAGTCACCATCCACAGTGATTTTGGAGCCCAAGAAAATAGTCTGTCACTGTTTCCATTGTTTCCCCATCTATTTGCCATGAAGTGATTGGACTGGATGCCATGATCTTAGTTTTTTAATGTTGAGTTTTTTGGTTTTTTGTTTTTGTTTTTTTTATTTTTATTTTTTCCAGTGGGTTTTGTCATACATTGATATGAATCAGCCATGGATTTACATGTATTCTCAATCCCGATCCCCCCTCCCACCTCCCTCTCCACCCGATTCCTCTGGGTCTTCCCAGTGCACCAGGCCGGAGCACTTGTCTCATGCATCCCACCTGGGCTGGTGATCTGTTTCACCATAGATAGTATACATGCTGTTCTTTTGAAATATCCCACCCTCACATTCTCCCACAGAGTTCAAAAGTCTGTTCTGTATTTCTGTGTCTCTTTTTCTGTTTTGCATATAGGGTTATCATTACCATCTTTCTAAATTCCATATATATGTGTTAGTATGCTGTAATGTTCTTCATCTTTCTGGCTTACTTCACTCTGTATAATGGGCTCCAGCTTCATCCATCTCATTAGGACTGGTTCAAATGAATTCTTTTTAATGGCTGAGTAATATTCCATGGTGTATATGTACCACAGCTTCCTTATCCACTCATCTGCTGATGGGCATCTAGGTTGCTTCCATGTCCTGGCTATTATAAACAGTGCTGCGATGAACATTGGGGGGCACGTGTCTCTTTCAGATCTGGTTTCCTCAGTGTGTATGGCCAGGAAGTGGGATTGCTGGGTTCATATGACAGTTCTATTTCCAGTTTTTTAAGAAATCTCCACACTGTTTTCCATAGCGGCTGTACTAGTTTGCATTCCCACCAACAGTGTAAGAGGGTTCCCTTTTCTCCACACCCTCTCCAGCATTTATTGCTTGTAGACTTTTGGATAGCAGCCATCCTGACTGGCGTGTAATGGTACCTCATTGTGGTTTTGATTTGCATTTCTCTAATAATGAGTGATGTTGAGCATCTTTTCATGTGTTTGTTAGCCATCTGTATGTCTTCTTTGGAGAAATGTCTGTTTAGTTCCTTGGCCCATTTTTTGATTGGGTCATTTATTTTTCTGGAATTGAGCTTCAAGAGTTGCTTGTATATTTTTGAGATTAATCCTTTGTCTGTTTCTTCATTTGCTATTATTTTCTCCCAATCTGAGGGCTGTCTTTTCACCTTACTTATAGTTTCCTTTGTAGTGCAAAAGCTTTTAAGTTTCATTAGGTCCCATTTGTTTAGTTTTGCTTTTATTTCCAATATTCTGGGAGGTGGGTCATAGAGGATCTTGCTGTGATTTATGTGGGAGAGTGTTTTGCCTATGTTCTCCTCTAGGAGTTTTATAGTTTCTGGTCTGACATTTAGATCTTTAATCCATTTTGAGTTAATTTTTGTGTATGGTGTTAGAAAGTGTTCTAGTTTCATTCTTTTACAAGTGGTTGACCAGTTTTCCCAGCACCACTTGTTAAAGAGGTTGTCTTTTTTCCATTGTATATCCTTGCCTCCTTTGTCAAAGATAACGTGTCCATAGGTTCGTGGATTTATCTCTGGGCTTTCTATTCTGTTCCATTGATCTATATTTCTGTCTTTGTGCCACTACCACACTGTCTTGATGACTGTGGCTTTGTAGTAGAGTCTGAAGTCAGGCAGGTTGATTCCTCCAGTTCCATTCTTCTTTTTTTTGTTTTCTTTGGCTATTCGAGGTTTTTTGTATTTCCATACAAATTGTGAAATTCTTTGGTCTAGTTCTGTGAAAAATACCGTTGGTAGCTTGATAGGGATTGCATTGAATCTATAGATTGCTTTGGGTAGAATAGCCATTTTGACAATATTGATTCTTCCAATCCATGAACACGGTATGTTTCTCCATCTGTTTGTGTCCTCTTGATTTCTTTCATCAGTGTTTTATAGTTTTCTATGTATAGGTCTTTTGTTTCTTTAGGTAGATATACTCCTAAGTATTTTATTCTTTTGTTGCAATGGTGAATGGTATTGTTTCCTTAATTTCTCTTTCTGTTTTTTCATTGTTAGTATATAGGAATGCAAGGGATTTCTGTGTGTTAATTTAATCCTGAGAACGTTTACATATTCCATTATGATTTAGCTCTGTAATTTTCTGCTAGAGTCTTTAGGGTTTTCTATATAGAGGATCATGTCGATCTGCCAACGTGAGAGTTTTACTTCTTCTTCCTATCTTGGATTTCCTTTTACTTCTTTTTCTGCTCTGATTGCTGTGGCCAGAACGTTCCAACACTATGCTTGAATGTAGTGGTGAGAGTGGCACCCTTGTCTTGTTCCTGATTTCAGGGGAAATGCCTTCAATTTTTCACCATTGAGGGTGATGCTTGCTGTGGGTTTGTCATATATAGCTTTTATTATGTTGAGGTATGTTCCTTCTATTCCTGCTTTTTGGAGAGTTTTAATCATAAATGAGTGTTGAATTTTGTCAAAGGCTTTCTCTGCATCTATTGAGATAATCATATGGTTTTTATCTTTCAATTTGTTAATGTGGTGTATTACATTGATTGATTTGCGGATATTAAAGAATCCTTGCATTCCTGGGATAAAGCCCACTTGGTCGTCGTGTATGATTTTTTTAATATGTTGTTGGATTCTGTTTGCTAGAATTTTGTTAAGGATTTTTGCATCTATGTTCATCAGTGATATTGGCCTGTAGTTTTCTTTTTTTGTGGCATCTTTGTCTGGTTTTGGAATTAGGGTGATGGTAGCCTCATAGAATGAGTTGGAAGTTTACTTTCTTCTGCAATTTTCTGAAAGAGTTTGAGTAAGATAGGTGTTACCTCTGCTCTAAATTTTTTGGTAGAATTCAGCTGTGAAGCCATCTGGTCCTGGGCTTTTGTTTGCTGGAAGATTTCTGATTACAGTTTCGATTTCGTTGCTTGTGATGGGTCTGTTAAGATCTTCTACTTCTTCCTGGTTTCTATTTCTTCCTGGTTCAGATTTGGAAAGTTATACTTTTCTAAGAATTTGTTCATTTCATCCAAGTTGTCCATTTTATTGGCATAGAGCTGCTGGTAGTAGTCTCTTATGATCCTTTGTATTTCAGTGTTGTCTGTTGTGATCTCTCCATTTTCATTTCTAATTTTGTTAATTTGGTTTTTCTCTCTTTGTTTCTTAATGAGTCTTGCTAATGGTTTGTCAATTTTGTTTATTTTTTCAAAAGACCAGCTTTTAGCTTTGTTGATTTTTGCTATGGTCTCTTTAGTTTCTTTTGCATTTATTTCTGCCCTGATTTTTAAGATTTCTTTCCTTCTGCTAACCCTGGGGTTCTTCATTTCTTCCTTCTCTAATTGCTTTAGGTGTAGAGTTAGGTTATTTATTTGGCTTTTTTCTTGTTTCTTGATGTAAGCCTGTAATGCTATGAACCTTCCCCTTAGCACTGCTTTTACAGTGTCCCATAGGTTTTGGGTTGTTGTGTTTTCATTTTCATTCATTTCTATACATATTTTGATTTCTTTTTTGATTTCTTCTATGATTTGTTGGTTATTCAGAAGCGTGTTATTTAGCCTCCATATGTTTGAAGTTTTAACAATTTTTTTCCTGTAATTGAGATCTAATCTTACTGCACTGTGGTCAGAAAAGATGACTGGAATGATTTCAATTTTTTTAAATTTTCCAAGACCAGATTTATGGCCCAGGATGTGATCTATTCTGGAGAATGTTCCGTGTGCACTTGAGAAAAAGGTGAAGTTGATTGTTTTGGGGTGAAATGTCCTATAGATATCAATTAGGTCTAGCTGGTCCATTGTGTCATTTAAAGTTTGTGTTTCCTTGTTAATTTTCTGTTTAGTTGATCTATCCATAGTTGTGAGGGGGGTATTAAAGTCTCCCACTATTATTGTGTTACTATTAATTTCCTCTTTCATACTCGTTAGTGTTTGCCGTACATATTGCGGTGCTCCTATGTTGGGTGCATATATATTTATAATTGTTATATCTTCTTCTTGGATTGATCCTTTGATCATTATGTAGTGTCCTTCTTTGTCCTCTTTTCACATCCTTTATTGAAAAGTCTTTTTTATCTGATATGAGTATTGCGACTCCTGCTTTCTTTGGTCTCCATTGCATGAAATTTTTTTCAGCCTTCACTTTTAGTCGTATGTGTCTCTTGTTTTGAAGGTGTGTCTCTTGTAGACAGCATATATAGGGGTCTTGTTTTTGTATCCATTCAACCAATCTTTGTCTTTTGGTTGGGGCATTCAACCCATTTACATTTAGGGTAATTATTGATAGGTGTGGTCCCGTTGCCATTTACTTTGTTGTTTTGGGTTCACGTTTATACAACCTTTCTGTATTTCCTGTCTAGAGAAGATCCTTTAGCATTTGTTGAAGAGCTGGGTTGGTGGTGCTGAATTCTCTCAGCTTTTGCTTATCTGTAAAGCTTTTGAATTCTCCTTCATATCTGAATGAGATCCTTGCTGGATACAGTAATCTAGGTTGTAGGTTATTCTCTTTCATTACTTTCAGTACGTCCTGCCATTCCCTTCTGGCCTGGAGGGTTTCTATTGAAAGATCAGCTGTTATCCTTATGGGGATCCCTTTGTGTGTTATTTGTTGTTTCTCCCTTGCTGCTTTTAATTTTGTTTCTTTGGTTGATCTTTGTAATTTGAACTTAATATGTGTTCTGGGGTGTTTCGCCTTCGGGTTTATCCTGTGGGACTCTCGGGTTCTTGGATTTGGGGGGGTGCTATTTCCTTCCCATTTTAGGGAAGTTTTCAGCTATTATCTCCTTGAGTATTTTCTCATGGCCTTTCTTTTTGTCTTCTTCTTCTGGGACTCCTATGATTCTAATGTTGGGGCGTTTCACATTGTCCCAGAGGTCCCTGAGGTTGTCCTCATTTCTTTTGATCCTTTTTTCTTTTTTCATCTCTGCTTCATTTATTTCCACCATTTTATCTTCTACCTCACTTATCCTATCTTCTGCCTCCGTTATTCTACTCTTGGTTCCCTCCAAAGTGTTTTGATCTCATTCATTGCATTATTCATTTTTAATTGACTCTTTTTTATTTCTTCTAGGTCTTTATTAAACAGTTCTTGAATCTTTTCAATCTTTGTTTCCAGGCTATTTATCTGTAACTCCATTTTGTTTTCAAGATTTTGGATCATTTTTATTATCATTATTCTAAATTCTTTTTCAGGTAGATTCCCTATCTCCTCCTCTTTTGTTTGACTTGGTGGGCATTTTTCATGTTCCTTTACCTGTTGGGTATTTCTTTGCCTTTTCATCTTGTTTAGATTGCTGTGTCTGGAGTGGGCTTTCTGTATTCTGGAGGTCTGTGGTTCCTTTTTATTGTGGAGGATTTACCCAGTGGGTGGGGTTAGACGATTGGCTTGTCAAGATTTCCTGGTTAGGGGAGCTTGCGTCAGTGTTCTGGTGCGTGGAACTTGATTTCTTCTTTTGGAGAGCAATGGAGTGCCCAGTAATGAGTTTTGAGATGGGTCTATGTGTTAGGTGTGTCCTTGGGCAGCCTGTATGTTGATGTCAGGGCTATGTTCCTGCGTTGCTGGAGAATTTGCGTGGTATGTCTTGCTCTAAAACTTTGGCTCTTGGGTGGTGGTTGGTTTCAGTGTAGGTATGGAGACTTTTGGACGGTCACTTATTACTTAAAGTTCCATGTAGTCAGGAGTTTTCTGGTGTTCTTAGGTTTTGGGCTTAAGTCTCCTGCCTCTGGATTTCAGTTTTATTCTTCCTGTAGTCTCAGGACTTCTCCAACTATACAGCCCTGATAAGAAAACTTCTAGGTTAATGGCTAAAAGATTCTCCCCCGTTAGGGACACCCAGAGAGGTTCACAGATTTACATGAAGAAGAGGAGAGGGAGGAGGGAGATAGAGATGAACAGGAGGAGAAAAAGGGGGACTCAAGAGGAGAGAGACAGATCTACGCAGCTGTCTGTTCCCAGTGTTCTCCGTAGCCCAGTCACCTACAAGGATTCACAGAATTGGATTGGGAAGAGAAGGGGAAAGGAGGAAATAGAGGTGTTCTGAGGTAGAAAACAGAGAGTCAAGATTGGGAGAGAATAATCTTCGGTTTAAAAATAGGGCTTCTCTTCTTTTTTTTTTTTGTAAGGTTATAGTGTATTGAAAACGAAAATTAAGGAGTAGTAGAGGAGTACTAGAGGACTTTAAAAGAAATAAGAGAAAAAGAAAAATAGAAAATAGAAGAGAAAAAGGAAAGAAAAAAAAGAAAGAAAAAAAAATTTTTTTTTCCCCCTAATTAAAAAATCGTAAAAGTCTGTGGAAATGAAAGTTAAGGAGTAATGGGGGAGTAATAGGGGATTTTAAAGGAAAATAAAAGAGAAGAAAGAAAAAAGAAAAAAAAGAAAAAAAGAAAAAAAAGAAAAAAAAATTTAAAAAAAAAAAAAAGAGAAAAAAGTAAAATTATATCTGGGAGTTTCTCTGGAGCTGTTGCGGTCAGTGTGGGTTTGGCTCAGTTTCAGATAGCTCCTCGTTCCAGCTTACGCTTCTCGATATCTACAGGCCCCTCCGGTGTAGTCAGCGTTTCCTAGAGGGATTTTAATCTGTTGCACCAGTCCCTTCTGAAGCGGTTCCCTTTGTTTATTTGGCTTCTGTTTGCCGGTCTCTTCAGAGCCTCATTTCCGCCCTGACACAGGCGGGCGGAGGTGGACTCTTATTCAGGTAGCTAGTTCCGTCGCTCTGCTGGGAGGGGCTGACGCTGCGGGGATGGGCTGGCGCTGCAGGGAGGGGCTGGCGCTGCAGGGAGGGGCTGGCGCTGTGAGGGCGGGCTTGCGCCGCGGGGATGGGCTGGGGCTGCCGGGAGGGGCTGACGCTGCTTTCTCCGTCTGTGCTGCTCAGGCTCCCGGCTGTTCTATATGGAGCGCGCCCCGCGCTGCGCGAGGTTCCAGCCCTCGGGTGTTCCACAAAAGCGCGGAAGGAAAAGCTGCGCCTGCTCTCTGTGCCTTCCCCGTCAGAGCGGTCCAGGCAGCCAGGGGCTTGGTGGGCGCACTCTACCCAGGTGTGGCGCGCCCCCTCCCTTCCGCGGACCCAGACTTAGTTTCCGCTGGCGCCAGTCGGGCGCGCGCGCCTTCCGCCCTCCGCGTCCCCAGCCCCAGTCCCCCGCCGGCGCCGGTCGGGTGCCTGCGCCCTGTGTCTCGCCGCGACCTTCCCCTCCCCCCTGCCTCCTGCCTCCGCGGGGCTGGGCCGGTCCGCAGCCTGCGAGCTCCTCTCTGGACCCTCTCGGTCTCTTTGTTCTGCGAACGGCCGGCAGTGTGTTCGGGCCGGTTAATTTACTCTCTCTCTTTTGGTCTCCCACAGTTCAAGTTGGCAACTCACAGAAGCTCCCTCCGATTGTCCTCAGGGCACTCGGGCCCGGACCCTACCCCAAGCAATGCCGCCTAAGAGCTCCAGGGACGGATCTCCGTCCTTAGCTCTTTTGTCTCACTTTTTATCTTTTATATTTTGTCCTACCTCCTTTCGAAGACAATGGGCTGCTTTTCTGGGCGCCTGATGACCTCAGCTAGCGATCCGAGGAGTTGTTTTGCGAAGTTTGCTCTGCGTTCAGTTATTCTTTTGATGAATTTGTAGGAGAGAAAGTGGTCTCCCCGTCCTACTCCTCCGCCATCTTGGCTCCTCCCCCCTAATGTTGAGTTTTAAGCCAGCTTTTTCACTCTCCTCTTTCACTTTCATCAAGAGGCTCTTTAGTTCTTCTTCGCTTTCTTCCATAAGGGTGGTGTCAACTGTATATCTGAGGTTGATATTTCTCCTGGCAATCTTGATTCCAGATTGTGCTTCATCCAGCCTGGCATTTCACATGATGTACTCTGCATATAAGTTAAATAAGCAGGGTGACAATCTTCTTCAAACCTTTCCCCAAAATTGAAGTGATGGAAACATTTCTAAACTCATACTATGAGACCAGCATTACCCTGATACCACAGTCAGACAAAGACTACAAGAAAAGAAAACTATAGATCAATATAACTGATGAATATGGAAGTAAAAATCCTAACAAAATACTAGGAAACAAAATTCAATATAATAAATTCCATATGATCAAGTGGGATTTATTCATTGAATGCAAAGATAGTTTGATGTATACAGTTCAATCAATGTAGTACATCACATTAATGGAATGATTGTGGGGAAATGGCAATATTACCTTAACTGATGCTAAAAAAGCATTTAACAAAATTTTACACCTTTTCATTGTAAAAACACTCAACAAACTAGGAATAGAAGGAAATAACCTCAACATAACATTTGTAACAGCCAAAAATGGGAAACAACCCAAATATCCTTCAACAAGTGAATGGTTAAACAAACTGTTATACATCCATACCATGGAATGCTACTCAGCAACAAAAAGAAATAAATTAATGATATATGCAGTAACTTGGATGGTTCTTCAGGGCACTGTGATTTGTCAGGGGGAAATATACAATCTCAAAAGATCACACACTGAATGATTCCACTTATTTAACCATCTTGAAATGACATAATTATAAACATGGGAAATTAGTGGTGACCAGGGCTTAGAAAGAGTAGGGACTGGTGAGGCAGTATACCATGAGTGACTATAAAACGTTATATAGATCTTTGTGGTGGTGAAATAATTCTGTATCTTGATTTCACTGATGACCATATGAATCTATAGTTGATAAAATGGCATCAAACTACACATAAACATTGTGCCAGTGTCAATTTCCTGATTTTGATATTGTACTATAATTATGTAAGAAGCCATTGGGAGAAACTGGATGCAGGGTATTTGGGACCTCTCTTGTACAATCTTTGCAATTCTCTGTGCATCTATAATTATTTAAAAATAAAATACCCACATGCACTGTCACACAAAGCCCTTGGAAACATGGAAGATTTTATTCTGATGGAGGAGGAGTTGACATCACAGCCGTACATCCTCACCATAAGTGGCTGAAGTCTGCCACTTAAGAGCTTCTCTTCTCTTGAACTATCATTCATCACACATCCTCCTTCTACAGTCCTGGCACATCACTTCGGCAGCCAGGATCTTCCTCCATCTTGCTTGTTCCTTTCCCTCCCTCCTCGACTGTGTTCTGGAGTAAATTTTACTTCCATCTGTCCCCTCCAACAATTCCTTCACTCCTCCACCTTGGGCTGCCAATCATATGCGATGTCTCTGCTCCCAGGGCAAGGTAACCAATCAGAGGTAGCCATCCTCCTTGGGTGAGCGTGTGACTCAAATTGGACCAATCAGAGTCCTCGCAGGGAGTTGCTATGTGAAAACTGCCCTATGGGCTCAGGGTGGAGCATTCTTGCTGCTGCATACCTTTGAGGGCACCGCTCACAATGTGTTCTACAAAACATTTCTCTCAGAGGGAATCTAAGGGTGAGTCCCAGAGGAAAAAAGCTGTGGGAAGGAAGGACTTACCAAAATGTCAAGTCTAAAAAAAAAAAAAATCAAGTCTACACGAGGCAAGGCAAAAAGGGCTTCTCTGGGTGGAGACAAGCCAGGAAGGAGAGGACTATAGCCAAGCAGGTGGGCCTTGCCCAGGCACATCTGCCTCCCAGACCACCCACATTCCCTCACAGGAGCATGATGCCCTCACGTGGGCCAGCAACCTGGCCACATGGCTGCTGGCAGCCAAGGAACCCCCACTGTGCCTCTGACAGCCCCCCAGGGCAGACCCAGCTGCTTCCAAGATTGGTGTCTTAGAGCCACTCTCCCATGGAAGCCTTTGTGGGCTCACCCATCACTTCACTGCTGTGCCGGATGGGGGATCTGATGGAGGGGGCCAGAGGCTGAGAGCACCAGGTTAGGAGGAGAGGCAGGCTCATCTTGGGAAGGCCAAGGTTGCAGTGACTAGAATAAGTATCTCCTGGAAGGCCAGAGTGCCTGAGCCTGGATGAGGCCAGTGAGGCAGACCAATCCGGTGAAAGGGAAGTGGGACAGGAGATAAGGAGCGGAACCTGAGTTCCAGCCTGCTGCTTTGCCATCACGGCCTCCACACCGTGCTCAGAGCTTCAGAGCCTCTGTGAGGAACAGAGTCTGGCTGGCTCAGCTGAGGACTCAGGCAAGTCAGGTTTGTTTTTCCTTTAGCCCCCAACACAGACACACACAGTCCTCCCCCTGCCCCAGTCCAAGGCCCAGCCCACAGACTGGCTCTGGCAGAGCGCTGTCTCTGCCCTCACCTGGTCACCTCACTCGCTGGCCCTGAGGCCCTGCTTTCCCCTGCCCTGTTCCTGGCGCCCAGCCCCCGGCCACCCCAGGCAGCCAGGCCCAACCAAGGCAGGCTGTTTTGGAAAAGTGCTGGGAGGTGGCAGAATGTGCGGTCTGTGAGTTCCCTCCAACCTGGCGCCCCAGCCCCTAGACAAACAGCGGCCGTGTGGGCCTGTCCACAGCGGCCTCTGTTCTCCTTCCAGGCCAGGAGATCCCAGGGGCAGGCGGCCGTGTGGGAGACGTCACCAGCCCGCTGGGCCCACGAGGGAGAGGCCAGGACAGACTGGGTGATGACAGGCCAGCCACCCGCCCAGCCGGGCGCTTCCACCCCGTGGCAGCGCGGTCAGGCCGAGGGCAGCCCGAGGACCAGGCTTCCTTCACCTCTGCCGCCCCACAGGACATTCCACCGGGAGAGATGGAATTTACACTCTGAACAACTACTGCCTTCCACTGGCATGTTTCCTGGTGGAAGCTGGGGGTGTCTGTTGCTGCTGCTTGCTGACCCTGGAGGCCTCCAGTCTGAGAGAGCCCTTGGGTGGGGCCTGTGCTGTTCGGGCCAGGTGGCCCCCATTCTGGCACAGGACACCCTCTGCTTCTGCATGGCTCTGAAACATCCCTGCTATGCTGAGATTCTGCTTCAGCTTAAGGAAACAGGGGACCACCTTGCTCTCCCCTCCCCAGGGTGGAAGTTGGGGCTTGGGGACTACAGATCTGGGGTGGGGAAGCAAAGCAAGGGTGAAGCAGCCTACCTGGGCACTGCCCAGGAGATGCTGGTGATGCCCCTCTGGGTGGCCCGGCTCTGTGACCCAGGTTGTGAGAGGCCCCGTCTGGGCTGAGGTTGGGTCTGCCTGACTATATCAGAAAGAAACACTGCAGCCACAAAACGGGCCTTTTTCAGGCCGGCTCAGTGGGGACTTTCACTCCCCAGGCTCCGAGGAAGGGCTCGGGCACAGACAGGGTCTGGACTGGCCTGAGCATTGTGAGGCTTGGCACTTGCCAGGGGTGGGCCCCCCGGTGCCTGGTGTAGCTCCAGGGGCCACGGCTTTCCTACTCACTGCCCTCCCTCCCTCCCCACCCACAGCCCCTCCATTTTAGGGACCGCCCTGGACGTTCATTGTCTGGCACTGAACGACGTGCCTATTGCAGGGTCATCTCTGGGCTCTATGACAGCCACAGTGTGAGAACGGGCAAAGAGGGCATGGTTTCAGTCACCAGGTGGGCTTGGGGAGTCCTGTAGCCTGTGAGCTCCACACTGTCCAGCCCCTCAGCGTGCCTGAGAGAAGGAATCTGTGCCTGACTCTGTTTGAGCCCTTTCGCAAACTGATTTGATCCCAGAATCAAGGTGTTCCTGCGACACCCATGAGATAGCCCTGAGAAGTGCCTCGTGGGGCGTGAGACTGGAAGTCAGGAGAACTGAGTTCTGCTCTCCTGTTCGTCGCGTGGCTGTGACCATCCATGTCCTCACTCATGTAAACAAGCTGGACTCTGAAGCACTCTGGTTGCCACGACACCTGGCCCAGCCACGTGGCCAGGACCCAGCTTCCTGTCATTCCACCCCACGTCAGGCTTCTGGGGCCAGTGACCATCCAAGTACAGCCTCCCCTCCCCGGGGGACCTGCTGCTCCCAGGACACAGCCACAAACCTCTCTGCGCCTTCACACAGGGAATCGGGGTGGGGATGGGGGTGGCCTTTCAGGACCAACCCTGAAGGGAAGGACTTCCTCCCTGAGAAGCGGGTGGGACTGGGTGTCGTTGAAGGGATTGTGGGTGGCCAGGAGGACCCTTTCAGGGAGCTGAAAAAGCAGAGACCACAGAGCCAAACGAGGGCGAGTCTTCACGGTTTATTATGGAAGCCTATAAAAGAGCCACATTGAGTATTTCCAAAATCACAAAATGCACATTTTTTTAATATGCAACATGGAATATTATATACAGAGTAAAACCACATGACAGCAAAAACACTCACACGGCACCAGGTTCATATCAAAACAAAACACACAAGTGCTTTTTTTCAATATTAAAACAACTGTGATAAAAACATATTAATATTTTGAACCAAGTTTACAATAGAGGAAACAATTCATATTTTACTAAATAACAAATATTTAACAGCAAAAACTTTATACTAGATATCTATTTTGAATTATAACAAAAATAGTACTTATAATAGTTTATAAAGACAGACACAAAATTATAACATTTATGAAAAAACAAGTTTTGTGTATAAAATTAGAGCGATCTGGGCAGAGTCAAGGTGATGCCCAGAACACAAATGCCAGCGCCCAACATTGAAAGTGCTTCAATCTGCAAGCCCATGGCGTGAAGAGCTTTGTGGGGTTCTGTCTCTTTAATGTCAAGTTACAATAGTAGGAATGGTAAGTGAGAACACATCACCCATCTAATGCTACCGCTATAAAACCTACAACAAGCACACAGACACGGATGGATGCAAAGAGGAGAGATGGATGAGTCTCGACATTGAAACCCTCCTGTCAGCCAGTCAAGAGCTTTCTTCAGTTCTCTTCTTAACCCCTTTGAGACCCAGTGGGGTAAGTAATCCTTCTTCCCTCCCTCACAGGGATCCTCTGTCTTGCCTTCTCTGCCCCTCCCAGGCTGGTCGCCGAAACTGAAGGCCATTGAAGCTTCCCACAGCCCTCCAGCTCCCTGCCTCTTGCCAGGGCTAGGCCTGGCGGGCTTTCTGTCTGAATCTGCACTTACTACAATCCTAGATAGCAAGCAAAAGAACAATTGGTTTGGGGTAAGATGGGTCAGCGTAGAGGAGCATGGACCTTCCAGAGACTGGGCTTTTTGTAGGGGACAAATTCTGGTGTACCATGCAGCTGTTTCGCAAGCTTTGATGAGTCCTTAACATGGTTGTTTTTTTTTGGGGGGGGGGGGGGCGTGCCTGTTTTTCAGAATGGGGTGGGGGGAAATTGAGAATATTACTATTTTTTTAATGTCAAGTTTTGTCAATAATGTCTGTGCTGCACTGGCTTTTTAAATGATGAAAAGGTAGGAACCGAATGAAATACTTGAGAATGGGAGTCACAGAACAGTCCGTGGGCACAAACCATTCCCGTAAAGCCCAGCACAAGGTCACTGTGGGTGGGGGCAGGCGTGGAGGTCTGCCACCTGCCCACTGAACACCACGGGGAAGCCACTGAGTCAGGGCTGCCGAGAGCCCACTGGGGGGACTGCTGTCCCGCATTATTCTTCTGTGTGTTTTTTATTTTCTCCTAAAGAGGATTCACTGCTTTTATAACATCAGAAGCCAACAGAGAAACATGTAAAGCAAAGAAAAATTTGAAAACAGACAAAATCACTGAGAGACTCACCAGAGGCCCAAAACCATCCCGGGAGGCATCCCTAATTGCCAACACTCAAAATGCCAGTGGCAGGAGCTATTCCTCCTCCATCCACTGACCGCTCATTTTCAACCAAATCACCTGACAAGTCGCACGTACCCTCCTCCTCAGCTCTCTGCTGCAGCGCTCCCCACAGCCACCTCCAGCCGCCTCCGCGGGGGAGGGCTGCCTTCTGCGCTCACCTCCCCTGGCTTTCATCTGGTCCCCACACCCCTGAGCTGGGCTAAGCAGACAGTGGCATAGAGGTGGGAAGGGACTTCAAGGACACCTTTCCAAGGGCAAAGGGCAAAGAGGGTCAAGGGAGGGATGACGGAGGCCCTGGCTCCCCGTCAGAAGAACGAACCCGTATCCTTCTCCATACTCACTAGCCAGAGTGGGGGGCACCACGGTGAACAGGGACAAGTGGGAGACGGCAGCAGCCTCCAAAGCCCTGTGCCCCAGGTTTCCGACAGAGCGGGCGGGCAGGGAGGCAGTGGGCCGTTTCCCCATCTCCCCCAGGGGCGAAGGCAGACCCACTGGATTTCACCCCGGGAGTGAGGCTCCGAGGTTGAGCCCACAGAAGGTCTGGTGCCTGGGGGAGCCGCTCGACCCTTGGCCGGCGGGGGCAGGGGATGGGGGCTGGGTCACTTGCAGAAGTCCTGCCTGGGACAGCTGGGATGGAAGCCAGGGGACGGCTGAATGCTTGTTCCAGTCCCAGTAACACCAAGAGTCGGTTTTATCAGTGAATAAATACGGGGGATGGGGTGCGGGGGTCAGCCCGTGGGCAGAGGGCCTTGGGCGTGGGTGTACCGGGAGCAGGTGGGCTCTGAGCCGCCTGCTGGGAAGGTGGGGGTGTCAGTGCGCGTGCCCAGGGCCGCCAGGGAGGACGCTGGGAGGACAGGGCCTGGGGCTCCTTTGCCCCAAGGTCAGAAGAGAGAAAAAGTAGCAGCAATAGGTAATTTCAAATGTCCCACATGGCAAGGGCTGGGCCTCCAGGCTGGGACAACCCATCGCCGCTCTGCCAAGGGGGACTAATGTTCTATTACCCACAATGCTGTTCCCCGCGGTGGGTGGCCACAGCGGGAGGGGCACTCGCCTGTCTGAGCCGAGGCAGGGCGCGGGGTGCTGGAGAGAGGGCCAGCGGGGCACCTCTTTCTCTCCCTCCCCATGTCAACCCCCTGACCTCAAACTAAGAGTCCAGAAGAAAAGGGAGGGGAGAGACCAGTTCAGAGCATCACAAGCACAGGCTGCAGCACAGCCGACGGTTAACACTGACGGGCATGCGGGGCCGGGGGGCCAGGCCCTTTCCCGGGGGACTAAGCTGTTGGGAACCAGAGAGACTAGAGAGAAGCAGGGGTCAGGGGGAGGGCCCAGCCCCGGAGGATGGGCCCCTTTTGACTTGGGGCAGGTCTGCCAGGTAGGGGGACAGGGGAGAGCAAGGCCTGGCCACCCCCCCCCCCCCCGCCCCCGTCCCCAGGCTCCGGCCCCACCCGCACACAGGTTTCTACCCTTCCATCGCTCCCACCCCAAGGCCTGGAGCCTTAGACCGTGGCGCTCAGCATGGCCTCGGTCTCTGGCAGGATCTTGTTCTGGTTGGAGTCCAGGCCAAAGAACTTGACGCTGAGGCCATCCACAGGGTGCAGAACGGGCACCAAGGTGATGCGGGGGAAGGTCCGGGTGGCCAGCTCGAAGCGGCTGGTGCTGGCCAGCTCCACCGCCAGCACCTTCAGGAACAGCTTGGCCAGGTGCTTGCCGAGGCAGGTCCGGACCCCGCCGCCGAAAGGGAGGTAATGGAAGCGGCCGTCCTTGTCCTCGCTCCGCGCCTGCCCGAAGCGATCGGGGTCGAAAACGTTCACGTCCTTGAACACGGGCGCCGTGTCATGTGTGTCCCGGATGCTGTACATGACACTCCAGCCTTTGGGGATCTGAAAACCCTGGAGGCAAGGCAGGGGAAGGGACGGGATGGGGTGGTGAGAACCAGAGGGGGTCTCAGAGGACCCAGGACCTTCTGCCTGCCAGCCCCCACCCAGATGTTCCCACTGTGGTCCTGGGGGCCTGGCCAGGCTCTCCTTCGAGTATGTCAGTCCACCTATTTATAGATGTCTCCAGGCAGCTTCACAGGACACCCAGGGGGGCTGCATCTGACCCGGCATTTGGGGCAAGGACCCTCCCACCAGCCTGAAAGCTCCCTGAAAGTCAGCATCGTCTTCCCACGAGACTGAGACTGAGGTACCCCATGGGGATGGGATGATCTTTCCCACCGGCCCACCCCACAGCCCACGGGAGTCTCACGTCGAGCTCGAAGGTCTGCAGCACGGTGCGGTAGCCGCCGGAGACCGGCGTGAACAGGCGCATGACCTCCTTGATGACGCAGTCCAGGTAGTGGAGCCCGCTGAGGGTGTCGAGGCGCAGCGTGCCCTCGCAGGGGCAGCCGCCGCTGTGGAGGAGGCCCTTGGCCCGCAGCTCCTCCCGCAGCTTCTCCAGCACGGCTGGGTGCTTCAGCAGCTGCATGATGAGTGAGGTGCTGGCGCTGGCGGTGGTGGCGTAGGCAGCGAAGATGAGCTCCAGGGTCCCGTCCTGCAGCAGTGGAGAGGAGGCACCGCCTGCAACCTGTGTTCAGCCTGGCAGCAGCCCCTCTCTACCCATGTCCCCTCGACCCTGAGGCCATCCATCTGAGCCCTGGTGCTTCCTCTGAGCCTCACATTGCTGGGGCATGTCGGCCACGGCCGACATAGGTCCAGTCCCCTGGCTGGGCAGAGGCACGAGCCTAAAAGTCCTAAGGGGCACGGCTGCTTCCCACTCACTGCTGGATTCCAGAGCTGGCCATCGGCCCTCACCAGTGCAGTGAGCGCACAGGAAAAAGAGCAAATCCCAAGCAGTAGGCACTGTTCAGGCCAGTAGAGTGTGGCACAGGGTCTCCAGCTGGGCCTCCAGACTGGCAGCCCCAGCTCTTCCTCCCTCCTCAGGAGAAGGAGGGAGGTGGAAGGTGGTTAGGAGAGCTGAGAGGGTAAGGAGGCAGGAGGACCTGGGATGGGACCCCCAGTGAGAAGGCTGAGGCGAGGTGGCCCCCTGGTGACTTAGAGCCCCTCCAGGGCCCTCTGGGGAGCAATGGTGCCCCATGGAAAGGCCTCCCCAAGCCGTCTCATTCCAAGCCCTGCATTTTACAAATGTGGATGCCGAGCCCAGAGAGCAGAGTGAACGAGTATATCCCTTACTTGCCATGGCACTACCTGCAAGTCACAAAACTTCTTATGAAATGGGAAAGTCTTTTGAGCTCCTTCCTGGCTCATCAGAGATTAAAAAAAATAATAACAAACAAACAAACAAAAAAACTGGAGCTAGGATATGGGGAAGCAGAGACAGGGATGGAACAGTCGGTGGTAAGTGTCCACGGGCACCTGGGAAGCATGTGGGCAGCAGAGTCTAAGTGAGGATGAACATCCACCTCAAGAAAGGGTAGGCAGGAAGCCTTTCTTGGAGCCCAGTGAGGACAGTCTTGGGGCCAGCAGCCCAGCTGGGTTTGGCCAGTGCCAGGCCGGCTGTGCCTCCAACTTGAAAAGGTTGCTGCTCCCTAAGGGCTGAGGCCACCCTCCAGCAAGTGGCTTCTCCTTCTGGGCCTCATTTCCCTAGGTGAGCTCCTAAGGCTACTGTGACCATGAAATGCACTGAAATAGTGAATACTGGATGGGGGGAGGGTTGGCGGTGAGGAGCAGATGAGGGGTTCGACAATGCCCCTGACGCCACATCTGTTCGAGATTTCTAGGAGCCAATTTTCAGCACCTTTTCCAAAATGGTAGAGGGAATTGTGGGGGAATGGAGAGCATGGGGCCCAGCTGCTCAGGGACCGGCTAATCACCAGGACGGTGTGCACAGCAAGTCATGGGGCGGGAAGGGACGGCCCCACCCACATGGGTGCACATGCAGTCCCAGGGTGGAGTCCGGGCACTTGCGCTGCCTGGGCCAGGGGTGGGGGTGCCCCACCTTCAGCTCCTGCATGGTCATCTCCTTCCCGTGCTCCTTGCTGCTCTCGATGAGGATGTCCAGCGCGTCCGAGTAGTCCTTGCCCTGCGTGCATTGCAGCTTCTCCCGGATTGCCTTTTCCAGGCCCTTCTGTAGGGTCTGTCTTGCCTGAATGCCCTGAGGCAAGGAGGAGGCCATCTGGTTACCCAAGGGGAAGGGCAGGGTCACCGAGGGCCTCCTCCCAAGGTCCGGCAGGGTGGGGTAGAGAATCCTCTGAGAATTTCCCAACTAAGCAGCAGAGACCCCAGGTGAAGGGTCCACCATGCCCTCCTGCTGAAACCCCTCTCTGCCAGTGTGACCAGTGACTGTCTTAGCGGTCAGCTGCCCCTCCCTGAGGGGGGCTCATGGATGCCCATCTCATCTCTTCCCACGCCCTAGGTACTCACCCGCCGGTAGCCACTAAAGGGCAAGTCAACGGGCAGGGAGAAGACGTTCTCCACAAATTGCTGGTAGACCTCGAAGAGGTGCCCCAGGTCCTCCTCAGGGATACTGAAGCCCAACAGCACACGGATGGCCATACGGAAGGTGAGCTTCTGAGCTTCCTGGTACACGTTGATGGCCTCGGGGTGGCTGCTCCAGGCACGCAGCGTGTCCTGGATCACCAACTGGATCTTGGGCAGGTAGCTCTCCAGGGCCTCGTGGCTGAAGATCTTAGAGAAGACCTGCAGAGGAATGAACTGGTCAGATGGACTCGGGCCAGCCCAACCAAAGCACAGTTCCCATGACTGTGATCGGGGAAACTCCAGGTCCTTACCCTGACTAGCCTCAAGCCTTCCCATCTCCAGTCACAGTCCCTCGGCTGGCTCCTCCACTCTGAGCCCCCCTCCCACTGCCCACGTCTTGAAGGGAAGGCAGGGGAAGGACGGGATTGAAACAGTTCACAGAGTTGGGACATTCAACATCACTCACAGGGTGACCTGAGCTGTCATTCCTTACTAAAGCCCCAGAAAAGCATGTGCTCCAAACAATGGCAAAGCCGAAGACCCGGCAGTCCAGCTGCCAACAGGTCTGTAGGCCATGTGGACATACTAGCATGAGGGGCAACACAAGAGGGGCTGGGCAGGGCTGGAGGGGAGGCCCCTCCACTGCAGGGGCCATTCCCGAATGCCCAGGCCACGGCACAGACGTGCCCAGCAGAGACAGAGCACAGGTGATTGGACTGGACAAGGAAGAGGTGGAAAGCAGGAGGTGGCTCTTTTATTCCACTGATGGGAGAACAAGAGACTCTAAGGCTAGACTGCAAGCAGAACTTCCTGAGACCCAAGGTTACTCTCACTCCCTGCGAAACACCTCGGGTGGAGATCCTAGGGGTCTGTTACTGTGCCATCCAGAAGTCTGCACTGTGACCGGGTCTGGAGGCAGGGGGATGGAGGTAAGGCTTTTCACCTCAGAAGATGAGAAAGCCAAACAGAAGGTCTTTTAATTCCCTGCATCTTCCCAGTTCATTTTAAGTAGCCAGTGAGTCTGCTTCCACCTCCCTTGCTTTCTGTCCTCGCAATTCCTGAGCAAAGAAGTCCTTAGCCTCCTTGCCCCTCCTCACCCAGATGCCCCTGTGCAGAGCTTCATGTTGCTGCCCAAGGTGTAGAGGAGAGGGTAAAATGTGAGTTTATTTACTGATGGCCTGTGGGTCTCACTGGCAACCAACAACCTCTAGCCCCAACCCCTGGAGACAGAAAGAAGGGGTGCCCCCACCAATGCCTAGGGAAAGGTCATCAGGAAAGGCAGAGAGGGGAGGGGCAGAGCAGAGGAAGGAGACAAATATCCCTCTAGCCACCCCCAATCAGCCCCACGAAAACCACACACACGCGCCCGCCCTCCCCTCCTGCCCCCAAACACAACCACCGCACAAACTGTAAATGTGAGAATTTCCCCTGCAGTCAGCTCAAGAAGGAAAAGGTAACATTTTCCTGGCCTCGGCCCTGCATGGCTAATGGGAGGGCTGGTTTGCAGAAATAACAGTGCTGGCCCTTCAGTGGCCCAGCCAGACGTTCACAATAGCACTTTCATTCCGAAATTCCCGGTGGGCAGAGGGAGGGAGGGAGGGAAGGAGGCCGGTGAGGGGCAGAAAAACCAGCACTGTTTGGGGCTGCTCCTGCTACTAAGGGACAGCTGAAATGTAGAAGGATGAGGGGCGGTGGCCAGGGCAGGCCAGGCCTGGCCAGGTCACTCACACCTTGCTCAGCTGTGGGGGCACGGGGAATTTCCAGGGCCACCTCCCTCCAGCATGCTCTCTGCCTCAGCACCCTCCTCCAACCCTGGTGTTCTTAGGATTCCAGGTTCCACTCCTGGTCCAAGAGTTTTATGGGTAGGAGCCGGGCACTGCCCCAGAACCCAACACCAGCTGACTAGGGGCCCTTATAAAATAGCAAAGAGCCCACAGAAAGTGGTTGATGGGAGCCGAGCAGGCTCATGAGGGACACAGGATGGTAATTCTGTGGCCGCCAGGCCTCTGTGGGGAGGCTGGAGGTAGGGCAGGCAGGGACGGTGGGGAGCAGAGTCCAGGGCACTACCCTGAAGGAAAGGGAGCAGGGGCTAGCCAGGGCCCCCAGCACACGGAAGACCTGGGCACAAAGTGGGCATGTGGAGGGGGAGGGGGAAGCAAGCAGAGGCCCACGCTGACGAGGATCCGCCAAAGTCGAAGCCAGCTAGGCTCCTAAGATGCAGTGGTGGTGGTGGTTTAGTCTCTAAGTCGTGTCCGACACTTGTGGATCCCGTGGACTGTAGCCTGACAGGCTCGTCTGTCCATGCAGTGGGTGGTAGAAAGAGGCAGAGCTGGCACTCGGAAACCTGAGTTTTAATCCCAGATCATCCACCAACTCACTGTAGGATCATAGCCAAATCACCTCCCGGGCTCACAGTTTCCTCATCTGTAAACTGGTGAGGCTGGACCAGGTGACCTCTGAGGTTCCTTTCAATGTACAAATCACATAAACACCAATATCCATGTGTCCCTAAGTAGACACTACCCCTTCAAAGCCCGGAATCTGGCATAATCACATGGCATAATTGCCTGCTGGGCCCCTACTCCCACACTCTGTATGGGCTACGGTGGCTCAGGAGGGGTCATTCCAGGACTACCAAACGGGGAGCTCCGAGGGACCCCACGGCACCCCGAGGAGTGACCAGACCGGACCCAGGGACAAGCTCTGCCCTGTCCCAAAGGTTACATTCCCTGCGCCCTCTAGCGATGGCTGGCTGAATTGCTCCTACTCAAGCCTCGGGAGCCACGGACAACAGGAAGGACCCAAGAGGACCTGGGACTACTGGGCAGAGTGATTCCAGAGCAGGGAGTCCACACCTGACATCCAAGGGGGAAGGGGCCCTGAGCAAGGCCAGAAGCTGAGATGACACCCCAGGATGCCTGAATCTGCAGGCTCTTTGAGGTGGCGCTTCTGAAAGAATTGCAGCCCCAACCAGGGCCCTTATCTTGACCCATCCAGGAGTCTAACTGGATGCTCTGGGGTCCCTTTCCTCCTGGAAGTCCCACGATTCTCCTTAGAGGCCCCCTGAGGTGGAAAAACTACCCAAACGAGCAGCTAAGCAAAGGCAGGTTGCGGGCACTCCAAGCTCAGGGGGCTTTGCAGAGTGGTCATTAAGACCACGCTCCTGCCTCCTGCTCAGCTGTTCCACAGGCATCGGGGCCTCCCAGGCGCCGGGAAACTCCAGGGCCTCATCCCTGGGACCGTGCCCAGGGTTAACAACGCGGGCGCTTCCCAAAGCTGGGGCAGCCCAGAAACCACCGCCCGCCACAAAGCCCAGGAGGAGGCGGAGGTGCTGGCCAGGGCAGAGGGAGGCCGGGGCTCACGGGGGCGGGCAGGGTCAGCACTCGGGCACTGGGGAAGGCGCCGGCAGAGCAGCTCTGGGTGAAGAGGGGAAGGGTGGCCCGTGGCCCCAGAGCCCATGACCTGACCGCAGTTGCAGCGGGAGCCAGGGCTGCTTTGTTTCCCTCTGGGGCTTCCCTGGGAATTCCCACAAGTGAGCCAAGAATGCTGGACAAAGGTCACCGGGAACCGGCCGGACTCCGCAGAGCCGGGCAGAGAGAGCAGCAGGTAGGGAACGCCCCATCTGGGTCGGCGCTGGGAGGGCAGGGCGCTGGAGGCCTCGGAACTTCAGGCATAGATGCCTGAGCAGGATGGGCTCCGGCCTTGAAGGATGATGTGCTTGTAAACCCTCTCCTCATCTCTACCGGCTTTCCCAGCAATGCAGTTGGCTCAAGAATCCCCATCCCTGGTTCTTCCTCTCCCTGGAATAAAAGTGGATTCCACAGCGGGGGCTGGGGTAACCACCAGGGGGGCTTGTGAAGGCTCAAATTCCCTGTGATTGTTTCTGCAAATGTCTCCCTCACACCCGAGGCCTCCCTCCCCACATCTCACCCTGGGAGGGGAGTAGCTCACCGGGCCCCCATGGCCCTGTGCTGACGCCCTCAGCCAGATAACTGCCCCCTCACAACTGGATGGATGCAGAGAAAGATGGGCAGCCTCAGAAGCTGGAAGAGCCGGAGAGGGAACCCACTCCCCGGGCCAGTGACTCAGACTGGGAGGAATGGAAGCGGCTGCCCGGGAGGGTGGGGGCCCGGGCAGGCCACCCCGCCAAGCCACCGGAGCCGCAGCCTGCGGAGTGGAAAGAATAACAGAGGGCGGGCAGCCGCGAGGCAGCTGTCCGCACAGCACAGGAGTGACGCCGAGGTGTGTACTTTATGCTCAAGGAAGGGGGAGGACAGGAGAGGACATCACCCCTTAGCTGCCTGGCATTTCCACTGGACCTCCACCTCACCCCGGCTGCCTCCTGAGTCAGACCCTCTGATGGGGAGGTGCTGGCCAGACGACACCCTCTCCCCCCGCCCTGCCCAGCCTGTGCATGCCCCTTCTGGGTCCTCAGCATCTGTGGGAACAGAGTTTCTGTCCCCTGTTTGAGTCCAGCTCTGACCGTCTCCCCTAACTCTTCCACACACGGCAAAAGCACCCACTGGGTGAGGGGAGGGCAGCACTTGGTACATCCCTGCTGGGCCACAGACTGAGAAGGTCTTCCCAGACCCTTCTATCCCTCCTCCAGCCAGAAACAAACCCCCTTGGAAAGCTGAGGCCCAAAGCAGGAACAGCCTCCCAAGGTCAGTCCCAGGCATGACGGGCCACACTCACCAGGGTCCCTGAATACCCAGCCTCCCACCACTCCGAACCCACTGAGCCAGCCTCTAGCAGTCCTGGGGACTCCAATGTATCTGTGAGCCTGAAGGGGATGCTCCTCAAGGGCCCAAGTTTATTCTAAGGGTAAGTCCAGCTGTTGTGGCTACTCTGGTTTACTCTCAAACTTTGTCAGCCCCTTGAGGCACACCCCCAACCTCTGCCCTTCAGCCTAGGGCACCTGGAACAGATACAACTGGCATAGAGGGCTCAGGGCCAGAGCAGACCCCAGCCAAGCCTCCCTGCTGCCAGCCAAGGCCACAACTGTCCCCAAGGCTGGGAGAGTGAGCACACACCTCAGCATCAGTCTTGGATCCATCCCACCCTGGGAGAAGGACGCAGCGGGGAGAGGGAAGAGAGAGGACAGCCCCCACACCACTTGCCCCTGCCCGAGACAAGGGTACACAGAGGGAGGAGACCACTCCCAGGGCCCTGGCAGCCAGCCGTGGGCACCCTCCCCCGCTGACCTTCAGAGACATCCGCTCCTGTCAACCGCCCCCTCAGAAGCCCCTGATGCTACAGTAACTTTTGGTGAAGGACCTCCGCTGGCCGAACAAAGGCTCTGCGGGGGCAGCTCCCAGGAGCAGGGCTGCCTGGCCATTCACTGCCTTCCCATTCAACCCATGTGGAAACGTCTGCCCTGAGCCGAACCTGGTGGACAAGACTTTGGAGCCAGAGGCTGTGCCTTGGTTCAAAGGCCACCTGGAGCCGGTCTGAGCTGGCCTCCCTCAGGATCCCGCAACCGAGGGCCCTCTTGGCTCTGCCCTCCTGCCGAAGCACCTCCTGGTCTCTCTATCCTGACACAAATCCCAGCATACACAGGATTTCTGAGAGAAGCACGATAAGCCTCAGCCTGAGCTCCATCCCCACCCAGGGGGCCGAAAGCCTAAGTCAGTGAGGAGCCATGGGTGGGCGGGCAGAGCTTCTTAATTCCTACCCCAAAACCTATCTATCTCAGTCATGGCCATAGAAGTCCCTGAGCCAGGGGTCAGAGTAGGAGGGGCGGGAAGACCACTCCTAGGGTCTCTCCAGTCCAGAGTTACAAAGCTAAGTGCATCCCTGGGATGCACTCCAAGTTCTCTGGCAGAATCTCAGGGCCACTGTCTGAAATGCCCTGAAGATGCTGGCTCTTTGGTGTAAAGAAGCCGGGCCCTAGCTCCAAAGGAAAAGAGGAAATGTCTGATCCTGGTGTGTGGGGTTGGGCCCTGGATGCTTCCAGGACGACCCATGACAACTCCCCGTCCCCCTCCTCTGTGTCTCTCTGATAATCCGCCCCCGATTGATCTTCTCTACTTCTCTCCATGCACTCTTCCAGGGCAACCCAGCTTCTCTGCATACATAGAGAGATCCAGTCCCTCCGCCCAAATCAGAGACACCCCAGGCCCCAGGTAGGGGAGGCATAACAAAGGAGGGGGACGGAACCTGAGGTGGTGACTATGACCACACTGGCCTGGAGTCCAGAGACGATTCTGTCAGACTGGACAAGGCGTTCATCCTCCCTGGCAACCCTACGCCTCTGGGCCCCAGACCACCAGCGCAGCCTGGACAAACACCTGGACTTCAGCGATGACTGTGAAGAACCCCTTCCCAGCACATCTGGCCAGACCTCCCAGAGAAGGGGTGGGGTACCAGCCCCAATGGAAATAGTGACGCTCCTAGTTCCCCACCAGCAGGGCCTCACTACACCTGGGCCCCACTTCTGTGAGTACATCCTAACCTAAGCAGGCTAGGGTCCCTGCTTGCAGTGTGGGCTGGATAAGGCAGTAGGAGTGGCACAGGGCAGCCCCAACCCCGGCCAAGTTGAGTCTACCAGGCATTGGGCCCAGCAAACAGGCCATTCTCTCCAGGACCAACATGTGTGCCCCTGAGTATTCTCTTCTCATTCCTCCAGCTAGATTCCACTTTTCAAGGGCAAGGACCCTGCCTTTCTGTTTGTATACCTAGCTTCTATGTTTGTTTCTAGCCCAAGCCCTGCTATTTAACTCAGTAAACTTAAGCTGACGGAACGCCAATGAATGACTTAGGGGAGAAGGACCTTTTCATCTGTCATTTTAACATAAGACGCACACATGCCACATAACAAGACCACCACCAGTACGTACAGAGGGTCCCCAAGTCTCTGTCAGGATGAGCTGGTCTCTGGCTGATCCCGACCCCGGAGGAGCTAGAGGGCAAGGGTGCCAGGAAGAGACACACTCTCTATGCCTCCTCTGTGGTCCAGCTTTCTGGCCTCTCCCAGGCCCCACCACCTCACCCTGTCCCTCAGGCTTCCTTCACTGAGTATTCCTCCAGCAGCATTCATTGTGTCCCCCCTCCCCCACCCTCCCGCTCCTTCCAAATGGACCACAGAAAGCCAAACCCCGGGGGCTTTCCAGGAGGGCCCTGCCCCACCTGAAGGCCTACAGCCAAGTCATGCAGAGGGTGAATGGAACTGCGAGGCAAGAGCCTCCCCACAAACCTTCCACATCCCCAGGGTCTCACACTCAGCTCCTGACCAAGCTTTCTTCCTCCCAGCACCGCCCCCCCACCCCCACCCCCACCCCCACCCCGCCAAATCTCCACCCTCAGCTTCTGGCAGCCCCGGGTGGGGCAGGGCTGAGTAGGCTCTCCTCGGTGGCTTAGAAACGCTCTTCCCAGAGAAGCCAATGTTGCAGGCCCTGCCCTGCCTTTTCCTCTTTCCCGACCTGTTTCCCCACCTCTGGGAGTTGGTGATGGACAGGGAAGCCTGGCCTGCTGCATGCAGTCCATGGGGTCGCAAAGAGTCGGACACAACTGAGCGACTGACCTGAACTGAACTGACCTGTTTCAAGTCCCTCAACCTCAGGGTCCTCTTCTGTGAGAGGAGGACAAAAATGGTTTTCTAAGCCAGATTCTTTGGAGCTGGGTTCCAGAGTCTCAGGCTGTCTAACTCTTTAAAATAAACTTTTGGTGGAGTTACACCAAAAGAAGAAAAGAAGTGTTTCGCAGCCCCCTCCCCGCCACTCCCGGGAACCCTCCCCATCTGCCCCCGGGCTCTCTTAGCTGCTTCCTGCTCCAGTGAAGCAGCAGGAGAGACTATTTCAGAAGCCCCTTTCCCAGCCCCTGAAATGCTTGCTTTACAGGGGAGGGGGGCGGGGGGTGGGCATGTGCAGACCAGTCCCCTCTGATTTTTCCTACTTTTGTCTGTTACGAAGAACTACTCTTCGCTGGCAGTTCTCTGAAGACATCGAACTCTATGGGATGAATTCCTCCGTTCACACATAGACTTCCGGCGGAGGGGGCTGCCCACCGTGGCCTCTCCTATCTCCCGGGCTCTGCCACTCTTCCCGGAGATCACAGGCTGCCTCTCCCTTTCCTCTAGGTTTCAAACCTGGTGAGTCCTCTGACCCAATGGAAAAAATGAAGGGAGGGGAGGTCGTGCAGCGCGGCCTCCCCCCGTCGCGGCTGCTTTAAGCCGGCGGGCCGGCGCCCCGCCCGCCGGCGGCTCAGCTTTCGGGTTACTGCAGTTCAAACAGCACGTGCCGCCCGCGCTCGGAGCCGCGGCGGCGGCGCAGCCCTGGGAGGGGGCGGGGAGGCTTGCTCCGTGCGAGCTGGCTCGCCTCCTCCTCGCCTCTTCCAGGCGCTCGGGAAATCCACAGGATAAACACCCACGTTCTCTTCCTCTTTATGGGAGGGGGCTAGGTGTGCTTTGATCCCCCTCCGCCCCCTCGGCTGTTACCCCACCCCTCGTACTTCCCGCTCGGCCCAGATCCGAGCGCTGTGGCCCAAATTTCACCTCGCCCCTCCCAGGCAAGGCCCAGCAACCGCCGTCACAGGGTGCCCCCAGCCGCCAGCGCCTGCTTGCGGCGCCCTTAAAGCAACCTGCAGCAGGGGAGGCTAGGTGTGATTTTAGAATGAGCCGTTTCTAGTCCTCGGGATTCCAAGGGGCGATAAGGAGGAGCGCTGGCCACCGTCCGCCCTCTCTTTTTTGTCCAGGTTTGTGGAGCACGAAGAGGACAGGCTTTAGACGCCCCTATCGCCGCATGTTAAAGTTGTCCAAACCAACTCCCAATGACCCTCCCTTTGGGCCTGGCACTGCGCACGGTGCGGTGGGCCAGCAAAAGGGCAGACCCGGAGGAGGCCTGTGCAGGCCCTGGATCTGGGATCGCCGCTGTCTAGGCAGGGAGCTTCGGGATTCTCCCGCATGGTGTGCAAATACGGGCGCGGATTCTGGTGGGGACGTCCCCGGGGCGCCAAGAACTCCTTACTCCGAGGGGGTGGCACGCGAGAAGAGGATCAGAGCACGATTGCGGGGCTCTTACCTTGCGCTTATTCCGGTGGATATCGCCGATGGAGTTGGACACCGTGTTCGGGCCCAGCAGCATGCGTGTGCTACGTGGCCACTCGGTGCTCACAAGGTGGTGCTCGCCCATGAGGATCTTGCGTACATTCTCCGCGCCCGTCACACGGATTAGCGGCCGCCCGAGCAAGTGCGTCTTGAACACGTTGCCATACTTCTCCCTCCGCGACGACTGGAAACCAGAACCCTGCAGGGGCCACGCAAGAAATTTCTCAGGGCCCACATCGCCATATGGGACGTCCAGGAGGCCCAGCCTCGAGGGCCCGCGGGGGAGGGGCGGAGGATCCCACCTCGGGCACCAGTTCCCTACCCTCCCCTACCCCACTCACACACATACGCACGCACGCACGTAGGTTTTATTTTTCATAGCATGCACGAGAACTGGGAAGTGGGGCCTAGAGGAATAATAAATAATGCAGGGGGCGAGAGGCCCAGGGCACCCCGCGGGAGGTTTTTTAGTAATGACTTGCGGGAGGGAAAAGGTATCACGGACCGCGAGACCCTAAACTAGAGCCTCCGCCTGCCCCCCTCCCTCGCCTCGCGCTCGGGAGACACTCGGAATAAATATTTCCAGGCTCGCGGCCACGGGCTGGCGAGACCCCGCGGGGTGGCCGCAGGCCAAAGATTATTTATAGCGGCGAGCGGTCGGTGCCCCGAGGCAATCACTACAGATGGGGGTTGGGGTTTCCTCAGTTCGCGGGTGTGGGCCTCGAAGGGACCCGGCGGCCCTCTGAGAGCTCCGCAGGGTAGAGTCACGGGCCCGGAGCCGCGATTTTCCGAATATAATTTGCCCCGAAATAACTGAGCAGGACTTTCGTCGCCGCCTTGGAGTTTGGAACGCGAGCGCAGAGGAAGGCGCTTCCCGCGGGGCGGGGCGGGGCGGGGCGGGGCGGCGCGGCCGTCACAGGTAACCGGATCCCCGGCGGCAGCGCGAGCCGAGCAGAGCCAGGCCCCGGCCCCGGCCGGGCGCTCGGAGGAGCTGGCTGTGCTGGCCCCGCGAGGGTACCGGAAACCGAGGGGACCTCCGAGGGGCGGGGGCAGGGGCGTCCCGCTCACCTTTGACGTCGTTGCTCGCCACCCAACCCCGCATTAACCCTTCTCGGGCCGCGGCTGCAACCCGGTGCAAAAGGGGAGGGGCGCCACCTGTCAGGCTGCCCCGCCTGCCCGCCAGCAGACGTGCGGATGCGGGCTCCAGACCTGCGGGGTCATGCACCCCCCGAAGGGACCCTCGGCTTCCTCTTTTCCCCGGTTGGTCCCCCTCCTCACTTTCCTTTCTTCGGCGGAAAAGTATTCGCCAGTTAGATGTGTACACACCCCAGCCCCGCCGAAAAGTGACTCCGCAGAACCCGGAGCCCTAATCACTTTTCCACATGTGCCTCCGGCCCGGGCGCGCGACAGGGAGCGAGCCCGGAGCGCCCGCGCCTCCAGGTTGGCTGGTGGGGGAGAACTCCCGCCACTCTGCGGCGGTTCTAGGCGGGGTCTACCCCTTTAAGAGAAATCAAGGCGAGGGTGGAGGTGCGACCAAACTGGGGTGAGGAGCGGGGCTCCCTCGCTCTGCCCGAGGTACCGGTCTCTCTCACTCAGTCTGACTCTCCTTCGCTCCTCTCCTGCGTTTCCTCTGTTTTTCTTTTCTTTCGACACAAAAGTTGGGTTGTGAATTTTCCGAGGTCGCCGCCGCCTTTCTCCCGCCGCACCACCCCCCCCCGCCTCTGATCTGCCTAACTATAATTAAAGTGCGTTTTTTGTGGTATTAATAAAGGGTTATTTGTCCGCCGTTTCCACGGTCTTCACAAAGAGGACTTTCATAGGGGCGGCCGCTCGGGCCGCGAGTCCAATTTATACAAAAATGTTGTATTTTTAGCCCTGGGCTCTGTTTAGATGGCGCACGGTGGAAACGGAGAGCCCTTGGAGGTCCCCCAGTAAAATCTGATAAATGACTCCGAAAAAATAAAGCTGGGATTCAGAGGGTTCCCATTAACCCCTTCACTGCTCCTCTACACGCATCTCTCATTACCCGCCCGCCGGGAAGGTCAAGGGCTCCCCGGGGGCGGACGGATGGGGAGGCGTAGACCTGCTTCCCCCTCCCCATCTTACGTGCGAGTTGGACGCGGAGCCCCAGAGTCCCTTGTGGGATTCGGAGAAAAGGTCAGGGGGATGTTGGTGGCCGGGGGAGGGGGGTAAGGGGGGGGCGGTGACAGACCTCGAATTCGGCAGATTGGCTATAACAAGGCAGGGGCCGACGCCCCTGTGAATTATTTTATTTCCTAAATTCTCGGCCAAAAGCCTAGACCACCGCTGCAGTTAACCCTTTAAGTGTGTTGGCACGGGAGAGGCTCTGGGGATTTCTTCACGGCGGTGGGGGCGGGGTATGTAGGTCTCACTGGTTGAAATGAACCCCACCTTGCTGCACGAACCGCGAACAGACGAATTTGATTCCGGGTCTTGGGAAGACCACTGGGCAGAGGAACCTCGCGTGCCCCTCCCGCCCCGGCTCTGCTGTCAACTGGCTCCGGGCGGGGCGGGGCTGCGCTGGGTGTCCGTGTGTGCACGCGCGGATTGCACGCGTCTGTTAATTTCAAGCCAAGCTTTCGCACTTCTAAACCCACAGGTCTCTGCCTTCACCTCCCGCCTCAGCTTTCCTGGGCCTGGGCTGTCTGTTTCAGTACAGACATCCTTCTGCTAATTCTCATTAGCTTCTGCCAGACAAACCCGCGTGCATACGCGCACGCAACACACCTCCCGCGGTTAACCCAGACGACCCCCATCCAAAAGAAAAACCTGCTGTGTAACACATTGCGAAAGCGATTGTCTAGCGCCTGAGGAGGTTAATTGCAGATTAATTTCCCCATTACCTACCTGGGTCTGGTCCCCGACAGGCCCACCCCCATTATCGCCGGCAGTGTGGTTTGTGCGGCGTCTAACAACAAACACAAACGCTCTCTATGGATCTCACACACCTCTCCCAAGTTCCTCTCCCCTGCTAAACTGTCCCCACCCAGTAAGTAAACAGACCCTTTTCTCCGAAAGTCGCGAAACCTCGGGTCTCGGGCTTCTCCTTTTCCTTGGGGTGCCTCCTCCTTCCCCCACCACAACACAGACAGTTTCTCGAACCGTGGACCAGGGCAGTAGTACCTGGCGTGGCCAGTACGGGACGCGGCGGGAACACAGCCCGGGTCTTTAAGCGGCAATCCCGGCTGCCACTGGCCCACTCTTTCTTTCCTTGACTCGGTTTTCGGGTCCCAGGTACACCGACAAAGACCGGGAAGTCGACGGCGACTGGGGCGGGAGCGCGAAGGAGAGGCGAAGGCGGCTCTAGACGGGACGCCCCCTCCGACTCGCGGGGCTCGGGAAGCCCCCGGGACGCTAGACGCACCCCTGCTGAGTCGCCCGCGGCTGGAAAAAGTCAGTCTTGGGAGCCCTCTGGGATCCAGGAACCTCTCTTACCACCCCCTTGAACCTGCGCACCCGGCGCCAGCGGGCTCAGAACCACGCCGCAGGCGGGCCGGGGAAGCCCGGGCGGCTCAGGCGGTGAGGAGGGAAGGGGCGGGGCGGGGACTGGTGCCTTCAGGCTCCCGGCGCCCCCTGGCCGGCCCGAGGCTCCATCCGCCCGGTGCTCGCCGCTAGCGGAACCTGGAGAGCAACGGAGTGAGTGCGCCCTTACCTGTAGCAGCCAGTGGCCGGTCTCTCCGATGAGCGGGAAGCCCATGGAGCCCTTGGGGATGGGTAGCTTGCAGCTCTTGTCGCGGGTGGCCGCCCAGCGCAGCTGCCACAGCTGCTGCGACACGGCCAGCAGCAGCGTCACCGACACCAGGCACGCGGCGAGGGTGGCCAGCGCCGACACCAGCTCCAAGCCTTCAAAGAGCATGTTGGCGGCCGCTCGGGGGATTGGCTGTGCGGGCCGCAGCGGGGGAGGGGAGGGCCAGACGAGCAGGGACGCGAGCGGCGGGGGAGGGGAGGCTGCGGCCGGGGGTCCTGGCACCTCCAGCCGAAACGGAGCAGGAGCAAGGGGCCGAGGGAAGGGAAGTGGAGGTTGTGAGGGGAGAGCGGAGGCGGGTGGGAAATCGCCTAAAAGAAGAGAGAGAGGAGACACGAGGCGACTCGGAGTGCAACTTTGTTTGTTTGTTTGTTTGTTCCCTTATAGCGGGCTTAGGGGTTGCTCGAGGGGTGGCGAGACGAAGTCGTGAATCAGGCTGGTGGGTTAGCTCTCCCTGCAACCATCACACTCGGAAAACTTGGGGAAAACTTTGTCCAGCGGGAGTCTCTCTCGTAAGCCCCTTCCCCTGTTTGGGAAAAAAAAGAAGAAGAAGAAGGGGGCCAGAGAACTAGCGGAGAGAAAGTGCGATGAATTTGTCAAAAGTTTTCCCCTCAAATTCCTAGGTTAAAAAAAAAAAAAGGAAAAAATCCTGAATCCCCAAATTCCAACGAACCCAGAAACTTTGGGTGCGAGGGGGAAGGCTCCCCGGCTGAGGCGAGTGGAGAGGCCGAGCTCCGCGCCTCTGGGCTGCCCGGGGAGGCGCGCCGGAGCCCCGGAGCCGCCGCTGCACCCCCGAGGCGGGCGCGGCGGGCGAGGCGGCGAGGCGGACGCGGGTGCGGAGCCGGCGGCCCGCGGCCCGGACGGGACGCAGCCGGCGACAGAGCCCCGGGCGGGCGCTGGGGCGGCGGCGGCGGCGGCGGCGGCGGCGGCGGGCGGGAGGGGTGAGGCGGGGTGGGGTTGGGGGAGGAGGTGAAAACCCGAGCTGGGCTATTGTATCAATTAAGAAAAGGCAGTCCGTCCCGGGACGCGGTCTCTCGGCTCTGGAGGTGCTGCTGGGGAAAGAAAGGGGGAAAAAGAAAGGAAGGCAAAAGGAATGAAAGAGGGGGGAAAAGCCGGAGGCAGGATTTCAGGGCTGATGGTTTTAAAAGCTTCCCTCAATGTGAATTTGTGCCTCTGAGAGCCAGGCGATGCGTGTGTTTATATAGAGGCGGGAGGCTGCGCCGTGGGCGCTTCGCCAGGGGCCCCCCCTCCCACCCCCACCCCCACCCCCACCCCCCCCAAGCCTCCCAACCCTCCCCACCACCCCCCCCGCCGCGCTCTCGAAGCCGGAGGCGTGGTGAGAGGCCGGCGGCCGGAGCGTGTGAGCGCCCGCCGGCCTCCTGCCCCGCCCCGGCCGCCCGCAGCCCGCCGCCCGCCGCGGACCCACTTGTAGCCGCCGCAGGATCAAACTCAGTTCACCTCTCGCCTCCTCTTCCTTCTCGCCGGCGTCTCGCTGAGCCCGGCACCTACAGACGGACGAGATGAGACACACACGCGCGCGCACACACACACACACACATACACACACACGGTGAGCGCTCGCATGGTGCCCGCTTGGCTGCTAGGCTACTTCCCTCCCTCTCTCCCCCTCCCGGGCCCCCGGCCCCCTTCTCGCCCCCCAGGCAGTCCCGCGTGGGCTGTCGCCCCAGCAGCTGAGCTCTCGGGCGGGCCGCTTCTCGACTGAGGGGCGCCAAGAGCCCCTGAACCTGTGTGTTTAGGGTCTCCAGCACCTATCCCTCGGGACCCCGCCGGCTCCTGTCTCCCGGAGCCCCAGAGTCCTCTCATCTGTCACTCCCAATTCCTCCTAGCGGGGAGTCCCCATCCTGGATCCCGACATCCTCAGACCTCGGAGGCCAAGGTCCCTTCCCCCCCTCCCGTACGTCTCTTACCCTCCAGGACCCGAGGTGCCCGTCTCCCCGTCCGCGTCCCGGGCAGCTGGCGCTGCAACCTTCCCCTCGGACACGAGACTCCCTCACTTTGTAGTCCCCTCCGCCCCCTCCTCGCCCCGCAGCGCCAGAGGAACCCCGATGCTGGTCTGGTGAACGTCCCGCGAAGAGGACCAATGCGGCGGCCCCGGCACCCGGGGGCGGGAGGAGTAGCGTACAGTCATTGATAAATTAGTATTAATAAATAAACATGCCAGGTGAGAGCGGCCACCTTCTCCCTGCCGGCCGCTGAGGGCCCAACGCGCGCGCCTGTGCGAGGTATGCGTGTGGCCCAGGGCCGCATCTGTGCGCGCGCGTGTGTCCCGGGTCGGCCCGACGTCTGCGGAGCCGCGTGGCGTGTCTGCGCGTTTGTGTGTTCTCTCTGGTGCTGAATGTGTGTCTGTGCATCGTGCATCCGTCTGTCATCTGGTCTCTCCTCCTGCTGTCTGTGATACATAGAGCTGTGCGTGCCAACCCCGACACGGTCTAGCCCGTGCCTGGCTCGCCCTCTCCCGCGCGTCCTGTTCCCCCGGCCCCCTTTCACCGTAGTTCACTCTGGCACTCCCAGAGCAGACGACCTAACCTTTAGTTAGGATGATGTGTGTGTAAGTGAAACTCGACTCCCCTTTTAACACGTCCCCTGCACCCAATACGAATTCTGTTTTAGAGTTCACCGGAAGAGAATGTATGTGAGTGTCTAAGGGGCGAGCGTCTGTGCTGTCCCTCCCTGTGCGAGCGCTTCCGAGGTTGATGTGGCGGGCGGAGATTTAAAAGCTCGGTCTCTTGCTTCTAGCGCTGGGTCATCTCAATTCTCTCTCTGCCCTGGAACCCCACCTGGTGGACAGTCGTAGCACTACAGACTCAGGGGGAAGCGATTCCGGCTCCCCCTTTCTTCTGCCTCCATTCACAGGGGAAGATCGGCTCTAAAGGGCCTGCTTGAAGGCTCCTACGTGGCTCCACTCCTGCCGCAGTGCCCTCAGATTTCCACGGCAAGCAGCTTGGGACCCAGACACACGGGGTCCTCGTCGGGACCGCTGTGACCCCGGAAGTAGAGAGCTGGGGCACATCCTCACATCAGGGAGGACAACTCCGGACTGGGAACACAGGAGCTGTGAGACCAAAAGCACAGCGTTCCCCGTGCGGGGAGGGGAATCCGGTGAAGACCGGAGCGGGGTGGATTATTGAGACCCTGCTGTTTTGAAGAGCCCTAAGAATCTAACCTGACCCTTAGACGCAGCACTCCCAGAAGATGGCAAAATGGGCAGTCACCCTGGGGAACCCACATGCAGAAACATCAGCCTCTGAAAGGACGGACACATGGCCTTATAGCGACGCAAACAGATGCACAGGCAAATACTGAGTGTGCACGCGGAGAGACACAGACACATACACTTAGAGCATCACTGTCAACACATTCACACAACACCTGCCTCCAACCTCAAGAGTAGGAGATGTCTGTTCTGCAGAGATCACAGCCTCAGAAGTCTCCAGGAACCTACTGTCTTCCCCTCCCCCGAGCACTTTCATCCTCTCCTCCTGTTCAGGTGGGAGTTGGGAGGGGCCCCCGGGGAGTCATTCTGAGTCTTTATTGTCCTGCCACCAAGTGGGGTCCTGGGGAATGCCCATAGGGACAGCAAGGCTACATAGCAATAGTTGCTGGATTTCCTAATTGGAACCATCTCTCTGTTCAAATCACAAAGAGTACTTAAGAGAAAGAAAAGAAAAGCCGTAGTATTGTAATTCTCTCTGTTGCCAGAGGTGCTGGGGAGAGTAGGACTCCTAGGGCTGTGGAGCAGCCTCAGAAAGAGTGGGATTAGGATAGAGAAAGGTCAGCAATCATCTTCAACAGATAGGACATGTCTTCATCCACTTCGCATGTACCTCTGACCCTGGCTCTAGCACAAGCCCAGATCAGACCTCAGTCTGACCCAAAACCCTGACCTAAAACAGACCCCCAAGCTTAATCCCAGATTGACCCTTAATCTTGGTCATAGAGTCATAGGTCAGGACCCTGTCCCTGACCCCAGACTGAACCCCAGTCCTCTCAAGCATTATCCGACCCTGCATTTGGCGAGAGGAGTATGGCTGGCCCCTTGTGGACTCCCCAACGATGGGACGCAGCTCAGCCCTTGAGGCTCTGGGAGTGAAACCCGCCTGTAGGATAGAATATTTCCCTCCCGCCCCCACCCCACCTACAACCCTTTTCCATGGGGCTTCAGCTATTGCCTGAAGTGCTCTGAAGCCTGGGTTCACAGCTTGCCTCCCACATTTCTGTAGCCTTCTGGGCACCTTGAAATCAGAACAGACTGGGGGATCAATCATGCCGGCTCACGTGGAGCTTTGCCTGGGTGAACTTTGCAATGCTTGGCACAGGGGCTGAGAACAGCGAGGGCAGACATCAGACACTCTTGGACTATGTAGCCAGCCAGGCAAGGCACAGCCTCGGCGCTCTCCTCCTAGTCTCAGGAAACACCCATCTATGGGGCAAGTCAGCTCCTCACAGGGCCACAGGGCTCCCCAGGAGTATCCCAGCCTTCCTATGCCCAGAGAAATAACGACGTTGCACTTTCCAAATCCTTTACATGTGTGCCGCCCTGTAGGGCCAACATCTCTTCCAGAGCTACTTATTTATTTCATCTCCACTCAGCCCTGTGAGAAAACACTATTTTTAGATATTAGATTTACATATAACTTTTTGTACTGAAGAAAAAGCTGAGCCCCAGAGTGGCCCTCCCCATCTCCATCGCATTCTCCTTGCCCCTCTCCCACCATCAAGCACACAGCCCCCTGAGACTCCAGATCCTGTCCCACACGGCAGCTGCCTCTTTGTTTAACATCCATGCCTCTGACCATTAAAGCTGACAACGGAGGGAGCTGTTAGTTTTACACCTAATTTTGCATAGTTTCGGCCCTGAATTTTTTAAATTGATGCTTATTTATTGCAGTAATTTCTTTTCCCTAAAACTACCGCTGCTTCCTCCAACTGGAGCCAAATGGAAAGAGACAAAAAAGCCAAAAAAAAGCTCATGATGAAAGTGTGGCCAGTGTCCAGAGTGGAGACCAGGAGGCTGTGGGTAGGAAGCTGGGCTACTGTTTGGGGGTCGAAGAGAGGCTGCAGGGTTTTGCCAGCCTCCCCTTGGGTCCACAGTCGTCTAGTCTGAGAAATAAAGCTGCCTTCTCCTGCCTTGCTGGCACTGAGGCACCCATGGAAGTTAGCTCTCTGCTCCTCTTCATCCTCCCCAGGGCCTCAGGCTGGTCCCCATTTCATTCTAAGGCCTCTCCACAGACGCATGGCAGTAGCAGGCCTCCTTGCCTGATAAACCTCAAGTCCCAAGGGGAAGTGACATTCTGTTTCTGAGGGGTGAAGAAGAGAGGTTGCCTTGGGCCACCAGGCAATGCTCTTCCATTGCTTTCTAGAACTGGAGCAGAATGTGCCACCCCAGCATGTTAGCAGCACCCCTTTGGCCCTGGGTCCCAGCTGTGGCCCCATATATTCATCCCAAGGACAGCTAACCCTTCTCCCCGTCCATGTCCTCCCCCTGTATCGGGCATCGCCAGGCCAGTCATGCCTCTCGGGCGCCCAATCTTCAAGGACAGCTTAGAGGACAGTCCCAGACTGTGCTGGTGATTCTGAGAGGGCCTGGGTCTCTTGCTGTCCGGGCCAGGTGGGGCTGTAGACTTAACCCAGCTCGATTTGAAAATCACCACAGTGCCGTGGATGCTGCCTTCCTAGAGCCCCCAGGAGCTAAGCTCCCCTTCACTCCACACCCCTCCACCCCCCAACTTGGGCTCTGGACTGTTTAGAACATTTATGGGCCCCTTCAAAACCGCTACCTGCCAGAGTCCCAGCCAGGCCCCCCACCTCTTTGGAGCCACCATCCTGCTGCCTGTGGTGCTTCCGAAGCAGAGCTAGATTCTGGATTCTAATTATTTATTTCTTAAAGGTTTCCTCTTCTTCTTTGTCCCTCAGTGTGACTTGCTCCCACATTACCCCCAGTATCGTCTCATCATTAGCTCCTTTTGTTTTTGTTTTCTTTTATGGACAGCAGCCCCCACCCAAGTGTCTCTACCTGGCAGGGGCCAGATGCAGACACGGCCCCGCGCCTCACTGCCAGCTGCTCCGAGACCCATGCTGGGGCAGGGAGCCCCTCACCCACACCCTTGCAGCTCTGGGAAGCAGGCAGGCAGCCCTTAGGAGAGAACTTTGCCGCTTCCTCCTTTGCCTGAATGTGGAACAAGCCCCACCCCATACCTCATCTCCGAAATCGCAGCTTCGGACACTTGCCCCAGAAGGAATTTTTTCAGAGAAATGGAAATATCCCCATGTTCCTCTGTCAAAGCCCCACAGCCAGTCCCCTTCCTCCTACCCCATACCCAACCCAGACCAAAGCAACCAAAAAAGGGACTTGCCGATGGAAGGAGCGAGGTAAGGATGAGGAATGCAGCTGGCAGTGTCCAAGTCGGCACTGCCTGGAAAAGAGTAGCCTGCCCGGTGGCGATGGGACACGGGCCGGCAGTGTCCCAAGCTGGCTGTGGCTGGCAGGGACCGTGCTGCAGCGATGGCGTTCCCTCAGGCCCTGGGAGCCAAGAGCCCTTTATAGCCTGAAACCTGCCCTGGCACCGCCCACTGGGCGGTTGCAACCAGGCCTGCAACTAGGGGAGTCGCTAGGAGCTGAAAGGGCATGCGCCCCAGGACCCCAGGGCCAGGCCCCATGCACAGGAATCTGGGATTCAACCTCCTCCCATCCCAGGCAACTCCATGTCCTGGTATGTGCATAAGAGTCGTGTGTGTGTGTGTGTGTGAGTGTGTCTGTGTGTGTCTGTCCACACACGTGTGCGCTCGTGCTTAAACTTCCATTCAAAGACCTCAGATCTCTTTCCCTCATCCTCTTTCTCTGGCGGTAACAGTTTTTGAAAGGATGGGGAGAGCAGTGTGTTTCTGTTCAGTTTATCAAATTACACTCAGTGACAAAGGACTGAAGTGCATTTTCTTGAAGGCTTGACAATTGGAGATCCAGGAGGAGAAAAGAAAGGCATGACAGAGAACCCACGGCTTTTGTGGAGGGTAAAACACCGATGTCAAAGGCGGGGATGTGGCCGGGTGGCTCTAAGTGATTTTGCCTTCATGCTATTGGTGTTAAAAACTGTTCCCCCCACCCACCACCTCAGCTGCGAAAATCCCACGGATCCTAGAAATTGCAAGATTGTTGATTTTTAAAAGGAACACCGTTCATTTTCACATGGGCTGAGCCAGGCAAGCTGGAGCACAGCTTCCTCCCTCCAGGGCTGCCCTTCCCAGCCCCCCATGCCAGGGGAGGGCTGGGAAGCCTGCTCAGAGGACTCACGGCGGTACAGTGCCCTCTGCCCTCCCTGCATCCGGGCCTGTGCAGCCAGCTTCTCTCCCAGGGCCTGGTTGGGACAAGGATGGGGTGGGCTTTTTCTTGCCAAAGTTCTGCCCTGCACCTGAACTCTGAGGATTGCTAGATGGAGCTGGATGAACTGTCAAGGCAGTTTGGGGCCTGAAGCAAAGTACGTGGAGTCATTGGACTGCTTTCCCAAAGGTCTCCATTCTTTGGGGCTGGAAGGGAGAGCAGCAACCCAGTCGCCAGCCTCAGACACAGTCGAAGGAGCCAGGAAGAATATCCCCTCATCCAGAGAAAGTGCCCGCAACAAGTCCACCCCTACCAGCCTTCCCATTCCCAGCTGGCTTGGGCCCAGAAGCCACCCAGCAGGCCGGCCGACCAACTGACTGGCAGGCTTGCTCAGAAAGCTCAGAGAGCAGAGCTAACCTGAGAAGCTAGCTGGCAGAGCTCCCCAACCCTGAGTCCAAATCCCTTCCTCCTGCGTGAGGCTGTGGCTCCTGTGGGCTCTCTCTGGAGGAGGAGCGGGAGGAGACACAGAGCAGGGAGGCCTTCAGGGAGGCCCACCTGAAGTCCACCCCCCTTTCTTCTCACACCTGCACCCCACCATCCACCCCAGCTCCGAGCCAAGTGGTCCCAGCTGCCACGGCTTTCCTCCTTTTCTTCCCCAGACACTGATATGGTGGCCACAGATAAGAGGAGGAGCTCCCAGCAGGACGCCCTGTGGTCTGTCGTTCTGAAGTCCGGGGCCATGCTCCCACCAGAATTTCACCTTCCTGACCACTCTGAGGTACCAGAAAGTTTGTGGGAGGACTTGGACCCCTCCTACACAGTCTCTCCACCAGCATGCCCACCAGAACTCTCTGCTTCCTCTTCAAACCAAGCTTCAGTACAAATCACCTGGTCTCCCATCCCACAACTAGATTGCCACCTGAAATCCCCTTCTGTGTGGGAAATCTAGAGCTCCTCTTTCTCTCTTTTAGTTTTCCCTCCATTGATTTCATTCCTTCCTCCCTGCCCTGCTCTTCCAAACCCATTCACTCGTCACACTTGCAGCAAATAGGCAGAGTGGCCTGTAACTCGGAATAATGGCTCTGGAATCCATGAGACCTGGGCGCTGAGCCTGCTCCACCACTCATTCCCGTGAGCGCTGGTCATCTGAGCCTCGGATGTGTCTCCAATGTGGTGACTGGATTAGAAGGGAAATAGGATTGAGGCAGGAGTCCTGTTAGAAGACTGGTGATAACTCAGGAGCAATAACAGTAGTAACAGTAGTGAGAGCAATCACACAGCAGTAAAGGCTGCCACTGATTCCTATGTGCCTGGTGCTTTCCAAAGCACTTCACGTATATTATTTTGTTTAATCCTCACATCAACCCCAGGAGGTAGATACTTTATTCCCACTTCGTAGAGGAAGAATCTGAGGCACCAAGTGTTTTGACAACTTACCCAAATGAATCCTGCTGCACTTTGGGGGTTAGATTTAATCTCCTCTAGAATTCAAGCCCAGGGAATCTGCATTAGCCAGGGCCCTTAGCCAGCATACTAAGGACTAAACCAAGCTGGCTGCAGTGAGGATGGAGAAAAGTGGATTCCTCTGTCCATGGGATTCTCCAGGCAAGAATACTAGAGTGGGTTGCCATGCCCTCCTCCAGGGGATCTTCCCAATCCAGGGATCGAACCCAGGTCTCCTGCATGGCAGGGGGACTCTTTACCGTCTTAGCCACCAGGGAAGCCGGACATATTTTAGAAGCGTCCAATTAAAACATTGACATATTTGGCAACTGACTAGGCGGGGGTGGGGGGGTAGGGGGGGTGGGTCGTGTTTAGGCTTTCAGGCTGGGTAGCTGGGAGCATGGCAGAATTACCTACTGAGCTAGAAGCTCAGAAGAGTGAGGCTCAGGGGACAAGATGATGAGTTTGGTTTTGCCCTGGAAGTCCCAAGGTGACTAGGGGATATTCAAGTGGAGTTTTCTGGTGGGCTCTTAGAGATGATTTAACATCATCTGCGTTCCAATGAGACGTGGGAGTAAAGAAGCCTACACAAAGAGAGAAGCGGGCCTAGGACAGAGCCCCAAGGATACCAACATTTAAGGCACAAGCAGAGAAAAAGGAGTCTGCGAAAGAGGGACCTCTTTTCTTTGCCCCAAACTTATGGCCTAGTGTTAACCTCACCCGAGACTGATTATCTGATTTGTTTCCGCTCAGCACTTAGAATCTTAGGGTAATCAAGGTACTCAGGTTAGTAATTTCACCCCCGCCTAACTTAGGGACACACACATATACACACAGAGCTTCCTGACCTATGGTCACTGGTAGGATTCGGTATCTAGGGGCTGAGTTAATTTTGACATCTTGTATATAAAGCCATCTATTTCACTGAGCTTTTCACCATGTTGTATGGTGACATAACACTTCTAGGGGCACCTCCTAAGTGGGTCTGGATCTTGCCTGCCACAGCCTGAGACTCCATCCAGGCAGGGCAGAGCTCCCCCATTGCACTGCGTCCTCCAGCAGACTGTGGGTTCCCCCTGGACAACACTACCCGACTGGGTAGCCTTCTGTTGTTTGCTCAGGGCTGAGACAGGAAGGGGGCCTCTGTGGGAGCAGGGAGTGTGAGGATCCAGTGAGGTCCAAAGAAGGACCAAACGCAGCAGATGGAGAGGCCACACTGAACCCATGTGGGAACCGAGTGGGGATGGGGAATGATGGAAGCACGGGACGAAAAGCAGGCAATGAGACAGCGGGACGGACTCTCTCCCCACACGCTCTCCGGTCCATCAGGGAGACTCCATCTGCTGGCCGAGCAAGCGGGGCTCCCGAGCTCTCCTGGAGGGGCCAGGGCCAACCGGGAGAGAAGGGTGAGAGGCAGGTGAGCGGAGTAGAGGAGGACGGAGGTACTTAGGCTAGGTCTCCTCACACTAGCTATGAAATCTCCAGCTCGGACAGCCCTGGCTAGGCCTGCCCTCTGGGGCAGACAAGGCATTGCATTGCCTTCAGAGGCAAGCGGCGGCTGTGGGCAAGTCCCCCCGCACAACCATCCAGAAGGTTGGGCCACCCAACCTTCTCAGCACCTTAGAACTCACAGGAGCAGTGACTGGCTTGGCCGGCAGAGAGAGGGACAGCTCGGAGCCTCGGTGGAGTGGGGAAGGCCAGGGGGTGAGGCTGGGGGTGTGGGGCAGGCTACACAGAGAAGGCAGCAGTGACATGAAAAGGACTCTTTGTGGCTCTCTGCCTGGTCCCTTGACCCCTGAGCCCCCTCTACTGGGACCCAGCTCCACAGCATCCCAGTCGGTTTAGAGGAAGCAAGAATAACTGCTCTAGGGCAGGGGCTCAGAGCACCCATCTCTGATCCCTTGGGGCTCTATGGTACAAGGATTTTTTTCTACTGGCCTGTCCCTGTGACTGGTCCCTCCTCAGGATCCCCCGGGCAGAGGACACACCCCGTCTACAGCTTGAGGATGGCCTGGAACCAGCCAGCCGGCAGGAGTCAGGTCAGGGAGTCATTCCTGCCGCTCATCGGATGTTCAGTCTTGGCTAAGTCACTTCACCCCTCAGGCTCAATCTTATAAGATGGGGAAAAGAAGTCTTGCCTTACTGGGCAGTTGGCAGTGATGACATTGATAAAAAGATATTCCATGTAAAACACTTGGCACAGTGGCGGGGTCGGATCCAGGACAGAGTCACAGTAAGGCCCGGGAAGCCAAAGCTTTGGGCTTCTCACTTGTCTAGGCTCCTGAGAAACCCTGGCAATTCATACTTTGCGTTATTTTCTTCAAGAGGGTGCCCAAGATTTCGGGTTTCATAAATCCTGTGACCGGAATGGCAGCCGTTCCCCTTCCTGCTCCACCCTGTCCTCAAGCTTCTCACTGTCTCCAGGGCACAGGAGAATGCCCCCATCTGGTGGGCAGAGCTGAATCAAGCCCCAGGCAAGGCCTGGTTCCAGGTGGAAGGCCCGGGCGCCGTCACCTTCCCCGAGTTGGTTGCCCTGGGACCTGCTACCTCCCCGAGCCAGGCTGAGGGCCTCCTGCTCCCCATTCTGGCTCACAGCAGTTAACCCAGCTGGGACCCCTGGAATCCTGGGCACTGTGTCCTAGTCCTGGCAGGGACTTTGCTCCAAAAATTATGAACTCCTAGGGAAGCTGGTTCTAGGGCTGTGCTAGGCAACCCCGGTGCTCAAGAATGGGCCTTCAGGAAAACAAAAGCAACTTGGCCGGCTTCTCCATTAGCACCCGTTTCCCTGAGGAGCCTTGGAGGGAGTGGGGACACAAGACTCCCTCCTCAGTGTCTGGGAGATGGATGGGGCCGATTTTTTCCAGGATTCCTCCCCATAAATCTGATTTGGCCCCTCATCTGTCTAGGCCAGTCTCCATGGAGGTGCGCGGGAGTGATGAATGAGCTGCCTGACTAATGCGACTGGGGTGGCAGGGACCTGGGGAGGGGCTCTGCTCTGATGGATGGTCCTCATGAGGGCATATTGCATTAGACACCCATAATGCGATCAGCAGGGCCATTATGATACCAGTTTGTTGCTCCTCCTCACCAGGGCGGGGCAGCGGAGCTGGAAGATTAAGGAGGACGTCAGGTCTTTGGAGACACCTGGGGGTGGATTTCAGAGGGTGGGGGCAAGATTTCCTTGTTGGGGGTTATTAGTAGGGAAATCATACGGAACTAAAAAAAATGCAGAATGGAAAGAAGAGAGGGGAAGTGAGGCCAGGAGAGAAGGTGTGACCTGTCCAAGGTCACTTCTGGGACCAGAGGGAAGAGCTAGACTTAGCACTTGAGTCTCCTGCTTTCTGCGCAGCTGCAGCCAGAGATGGAGGAGGGAATGAGACTAGGAGAAGAGAGTAAATCCAAGGCTGATTCATGTCAGTGTATGGCAAAAACCACTGCAATATTGTAAAGTAATTAGCCTCCAACTAATAAAAATAAATGGAAAAAAATAAATAAAAAATAAAAATAAAATATATCAGTAAGCAGAAAAAAATAAAGGTTACTCTGGCCTCTCCGCTGCTCTCCTGAAAAGAGGGAGGCCAATGACTGCTTCCATTCAAAGAGGAGGTGGTCTGGTGCAGGTTCCCACAGGGGCCCGAGATGGCATTCACTCCAGACCACCCACAGTCCTGCAACCCCCACCTACCCACGTTAGTTCTGATCTCTGTGTCTCTCTTCTCTCATTTTAAAGTAGACTTCTAAACACTCTACTGTCTCCAATCTTTCCTTTAGATCACCAGAGGGGATCTTTAAAACAAAATGTTCTTTTCTCCTTAAAAGCTGTCAGCAGCTCCCTGTTGCCCTCGGGATGGGTCTCAGGCTAGCACTCTGACTCCAGCCTCTCCCCCAGCTTCAGCTCCAGGGTTCCCTCCAACTTACACAGCCTCTTCTGTGGCAAAGTCATGCCGTCCACTTTTACACTTCTAGATCCTTTATTTGGACTTTAGGGACGGGAAATTGATCACCATATGCTCCAGTTCCTGGACATTTTGGTCAGTACAGCCTCTACTCATTTCCTGTTCCCCTCTGATCCCCAGCCCTCCTCCTGACCCCCACCCTCACCCCCAGACCCACCTGCCATTGTGTTGGTATATGGCCAGTGATGTGTATGCATCTTTGAAGATAGTATTATCTTTTGTATGCATGTGTCTTTAACTAACACAAATGATCTTGCAATGTAGATCTTATTTCAGGTTTAAAAGATTTTTAACATCTTTTAAAAATTCTGTTTATGTTGCTTTATGTATTTCTAGTTTGTTACTCTGTAACTGCTGTAAAACATTCCAAAATATGTATCTACCACATTTTACCTTGATTTCTTCCAGCTTCCTATTTCTGCACACGCTGTGCAGTGAATGTATTTTCTCTGGGCGTTTAACCAGGAATGAGCGCATCCTAGGGAATGTGCAGATGTAAATTAAGTTTGGTTGTGTGACTCCAGGCAGACTGCACTGGCTCCCTTCCATCAGCGGTACACAAAGGTGCCTGGTTCCTCACACTGCAAACGACTCTTGCATTCTGCTCATTTCTAATTTTGTCAGTTTGATCAGAATGAAGTCTCTTAAGCCTTGATCTGGTGCAGTTACCACTGTTTTGACTACCCCCCTTTCATTGACTAGTAAACGTCTACTCATCTTTTAAAGCCCAATTTAAGAGTTATATCCTTGTGTGGAGTTTTCCCGTTTGTCACCCTTTCCTCGGTGCTCCAGAACATTCTGTACCACCCTAGCATTTACCATCTCACCATAGTCCTTCCTCTCTTTCTCACTCACACACCACCCTCTGCCTTGGCCGCTAAGGCAGATAAGGTTCCTGCCTTTTGGAACCATTGGAGGAGGGGGTGGGCTGTATCTGTGAGAATGGGGAAATCAGGCAATCACGACACACTTCTTTTTCTGTCTGTACTCGCAATAATTGTTTTCCTAACTAAGTCCTGTCTTATGTACTCCAGGACCTCACTCAGACTTCAAGCAATTTTATTCTAGTCATTTCTAAATGTTTCTTTCCTTCTGCCTGTGACCAAACCAATATCTCTCTTAGCCTGAAAACTCTTTCCCTTGATGCCAATGAACTCTAAGCTGATATCTCATAAAGGATGCATTGAAAAGAACATGATCTTTAGAATTAAAAGAACTTGAAGAACTCAATCTTTCCAGACCTCTGGTTTACCAGTCTGCACATTCTGTGCCCAGTCTCTTTCCTTCTTCAAGTTCTGAAAGATATCTTCCACACACATCCAAAACTGAATTTCTCATCTTCCCTAAAACTAAATCTCTGGAATCTCTTGTTTCCAGCCATCCTGTTATTTTTTTCCAGTGAGTCAAGAAGACATTAACTTGCCATCTCCAATCTCCCTGGCTGTTTAGTTAACCAAAATCAATTGAGTCACCTTCCATGCTGGTTCTCAAATCCACCCCTCATCTCTATTCCCATTTCCACTGTCCTCGGAGTAGAGGAAGCTTCAGAACGGAGAAGAGATTGTTAAGAAACAATATATACAAACGAAGTTTGCTGGTAACCTATTTTCTCAGGTTACTTCCCACCCTAACTAACTGCTTCTCCCCATCCACACTCATCTGGTGGCTGATAGGAACCACAAACCTCAATGACCAGCACGCTAGCTACCTCCACCTGCCACAGATGGAGTTAATTTTACAAGTCATGTCAAGGAACAGATAACCCTTGATACACCAAAGCAAAAAAGAAGATAAGATCTCTCAAAAAATCTTCCTGAGGACCAAAGCAAACCTTTTGAAGGCAGTATAAACACAGTGTTAATACAAACAAATCTTACTTATGAATATTTATACAAAAATCCTAGACAAATGCTGCTAAATAAAGCCCAGAAGTTCAAAATAGTAAGACATCACGACCAGCTGGGGTTGAACCCATAAATGAACCAAAATGTCGAAACATTAGTACTTAACTGTATGAATGGGTGAAGGAAATAGCTGGGAAAAAAAAGCACTTAGTAAAGTTCAACACTAATTTCCTATAAAATCCAGGAATAGAAGAAAACTCCCCTAACTTTATAAGCCTACAACAAACCTCATAATTAATAACTAAACATTAGATGGATTTTGGTTAAAGCAAGAAAAGAGACAAATTCTTACCATTACCACTAACAGGCAACACTGTCTGGTTGTCTTAGCTAATTAAATGAAGAAAAAGTCAGAAATGCAAGGGTAAATAAAAGTTTTAAGAGTATAAATGCCAGAGATAGCTCTTGGACGATTTTTTCAACTTCTTTCATGTTTCTTGATTTGCGGGGGTTTCTCTCCCTTCCTGGGTCACTGTTGGTAATGCACACTCTTCTAGAAGCATCAGTCATGTTTCTTTAGGTTTATGGACTTATTTCCACAAAATTACATAAATTATTCTCAACATTGCTTATAGTTAAACTATGATGTTAAATTATCATTTAAGCCCTTTTCTGTGGTAATTTGCACTTTCTATTTCTTAGTTTTGTTTAGAAATCAGGATAGTAGTGTCTGCGCTTTTTTACATTGCTTTTCCTTGATTAGGTTTGCTTAGAGATTTGTGTTTCATCCTCCCACCAACAGACAGTTCTTTGCTTTACAAAGAAATGTGAAACTGTCATCAGCTGCAGATATTAGGACTGCCTATAATAGAATATCCCAGAGAATCAACTGAAAACCTATTCAGTCGAATAAAATATGCAGTAACTTGCTCAGATACATGACAAATATATAACCAATAGCTTTCGTGTATGTTAACATTATTAAATTTGGAAATTTAATTTATAATATATAATGAATAATATGAATACTTTTGTGGATTTATGTAATTAATGGAAATAAAGTGAATTCATGAATTCAGTAGTTGTGGGAAGAAAACACAAAACTTTACATAGGAAATAAAATAAGACCTAGATAGAGACTCACAGTGTTAGGAGGCAGTTTCTCCAATATTGAATAAATTCAGTGTAATCCCAATCAAAATTTCCATGGAATTTTAAAAATAAAACTTTACAAAATAATTCTAAAGCTCATCTGTGAGAATACACATACAAGAAGAACCAAGAAATTTTTAGAGAAGATCACTGATGTGAGACTTTTTCTACTAAATGTTAGAACATATTTTAAGATTACAAAAATTAAAATGTTTCCTATTGGCACAGAAATAGACAAATAGATCAGTAGAATATCAATAGACCCATGCATTACAAATCAGTAAGGAAAGGATTGACTAATAATAGCATATGTTTAGGATCTTCAGATTGCCATTTGGGAAAAAAAAGATTAGATCTGCATCTTATATAATCCCAAAATAAAATTCGGAAAGACTGAATATCTAAATGTAAAACAAAACCAAAATTTTTTATAATCTGGGGTTGGGTGGGAAAACTTTTCTAGGCAAGATACAAAACTCAGGAGCTTCCTTTTTAAAAGAAAGAATCGACAATTAAACTACATCAAATTTCAAAATTCTGTATAAGGAAAGCTAGTATAAACAATGAAAATAGATAAAAGTGAGGGTATGAGCTAATAATTCTGAAACTGTGTACTGGGGTTGAATAAATAAATTAACGGTTAGTAGAGGATGAGAGCCAGGTTCTCACTGTTGGAGAGAGATAAGCAATAAAGAAAGGTTAGAATTATTCCTATGGTACTGGAGTTTGATGTGTAGTATAAATAAATACAGAAGCCTCATATCTTACATATATATACAAACAGATGTATAGATACAGGAACTATATATACATATATATATATATACACACACACACATATATATACACACACATATATATATACACAAATATATGTATATATATATATACACAAATATATGTATATATATATATATATACCATGTGTATATATAGATATCATATATAATAAAGTATCTAGCTCTGTCTGCTGAGAGCCAAAAAAAACGACATCTCACTAGCAATGAGCACATCAAGCACCCAGATCTTAGTTTCTAAATATCATTCTTTCATAAAAGGAATCAGGGCTCCATGAAAAAATGGTTAATTCTAGGGCTGGAACAGGGGAAAGAGAAGATAAACTTGTAGCATCTTATAGTTTGGTAAAGCAAGGAAATGTTTTTAACAAAAGAATGGGGGTTTAGCAAAGGTACTCTGGAGACAATCCAAAAGAACTCCCAACCTGAAATAATCTGAGGATTAAAAGAAATAAATAACATAGTATTGGATTATAACCTAAAAGGTGAAATAAATATATAAGCTCAAAGGGTAAATACATAGATCAATGGAACAGAACTGAGAGTCTAGAAATAAACCCATACATCTATTGTTAATTGGTTTTAACAGGGGTGCCAAGACTATTCCATGGGGAAAGAGTTGTCTTTTCAATGAACTGTGCTGGGACAACTGGATATCACACATAAAAGAATTAACTTGGACTCCTAACTTACACCACATACAAAAATTCAAATCAAACTGGATCATTAAAGACCTAAACATGAGGTAAAATTATAAAATTCTTAGAATAGAGGCATAATCTTCATGACTGGATGAAGCAACATTTTCTTAGATTCTTAGCTATCACACCGAAAGCACAAGCAACAACAAAAACAAAAGATAAATTTGGACTTTATCAACATTAAAAAATTTTTTTGCATCAAAGGGCAGTGTCACAATGTGGAAAGTTCCACAGAATGGGAGAAAATTTGCAAATCATGTATATGGTAAGGGTCTAATATCCAGAATATATGAAAAACTTTTACAACTCAAAAACAAGACAAATGATCCAGTTTAAAAAGGAACAAATGATTTGAATAGACATTTCTCCAAAGATGATATACAAATGGCTAATAAGCACAAGCAAAGATTCTCAACATTATTAGTCATTAGGGAAATGAATATTAAAACTACAGTGAGATATCACTTCATACCTACCAGGATGGCAGTTAAAAAAAAAAAAAAAAAAGCAAACCAGAAAATACCAAGTGCTGGCAAATATATGATGAAATTTGAACCCTCTTGCTTTGCTGGTAGGACTATAAAATAATGCAGACACTTTGGAAAATAGTTTGGCAGCTCCTCAAAAAGTTAAACATAGATTTATCATATAGCCTAGCGGATCCTCTAGGTATGTACTGAGAGAATTAAAAACATGTCCAAACAAAATTGTACACTAATGGTCACAATGGCATTGTCCACAAGGGCCCCAAAGTGGAAACAAGCTGTTTATTCTTCTATTGGACTTGTTTGTCTATTCACTGATGGGCAAAAGTCTATCAACAGATGAATGGATAAGCAAAATGTAGTAATACCTATAGAATGGAATATTATTTAGTCATAAAAGGAATGAAGTATTGATACATGTTACAACACGTATAAACCTTGAAAGCATTTTGCTAAGTGAAAGAAACCAGGCACAAAAGGACACATATGATTCCACCTACATAAAATATACTGAATGGGCAAATTAATAGGAACACAAAGTAGATTCAGGGGATAGAGAAAGAGGGAATTAGAAGTGATTGCTAATAAATACAGTGTTTCCTTTGGGTTGATGGGAATATCCTGAAATTAGATGGTGATGGCTGCACAAAAATTGAGAGTATACAAAAATCCATCGAATTCTTACTTTGAAATGATGAATTTTACATTGTGTGAGTTATATCACAATAAAAGATTTCAAAAAGAAAAAACCTAAAACGAGTATGCATTCACACTGAAATACATAATTTAAAATAATAAATGAGAATAAAAAGAAAAAAATCCTTATAGAAGAATTCCAAAGAATTTATTTAGATACCCTTTCTAGGAGGTAAAAACACTCCACCTCTCCTTGTCACCATTTTTAAGTGTGGGCTGTAATTAGTGACTTGCTTCTAATAACAGACTATGGAAAGGGATAAATAACGACTTCATTGTGAACAAACATAGCAGACGCTGCCTTACCCAAGTGATCAAGGTTCGCATCATTAGTGACGTCACATGGACATCGTGTAAGCTCTGATATGCAATGAGAAGTACATTTATTTCCCCTCTGTGGTATTCTTTCAAAAAACCCATTTCCCTATGCTAATCAAGACCAAAAAATCAGACAAAACATAAATTTGAAGGATGTTCTACAAAATACTTGACCAGTACTCCTCAAAACTGTTAAGGACATGAAAAGCAAGGAAAGACTGAGAAACTGTCATGGACCAGAGGAGACTAAGGAGCTAGGAAAACTCTTTTGGTTTTTAACATTTTCACACATATACACGATAATATGTTCACAGAGGAATCTGGGTGAGTGGTATAAACTCTGTACCACTTTGCAACTTTTCTGTAAACCTGAAATTATTTGAAAATTAAGTTTATTTAAAAAATAAGTGAAAGACTGGGAGACAATAGTTGCCCATGTATACAAACACATAGGTAGTTAGCATCAATTGGCTCGGTGGATCCAGGATATTGTGATAGACCCCCTCTGTTGAGAGTATTTATTCCTAACGACTTCCTGCGGACAGGACTCAGATTGGCTCAAATGCTGTTACAGATCCCTGGATCTCCCACCCCATCCCAGCTCCATTTACCTTTTCATTAATGCATGCAGTTTATTCAGCAGAATTTATTGAACATATTCTATGTGGCAAAAACTCTTCTAGGCACTAAGGATAAGTCTGTGAAGAAAACACTCTGCTCTGATGGAGCTTACAGGGAATGAACCATCATTGGTCTAAACCATAGTCATACTCTCTTTGGCCATGATCGGTTTAGTGGCCACATTTTGACCAATATGATGTAAGAGGAGGTAACATGAAGAGATAATGTTAAATAGCAATTTAAATAATTCTGAGAATGCATACTTTTAGGGTAATATTCAAACCCAAAGGAAGATGAAAATTACAGGTTTCTAAGAAAGGGACAGGTTTCTCAGGAGGCTCAGTGGTAAAGAATCCACCTGCCAGGAGATGCTGGATACACAGGTTGGATTCCTGTGTCGGGCAAGCCCCCTGGAGGAGGAAATGGCAACCCACTCTAGCATTCTTGCCAGGATAATCCATGGACAGAGGCTACAGTCCATGGGGTCACAAAGAGTCAGACGTGACTGAGCACGCATGCACATATGAAAGGGAGAGATTTGACCTGAACAGGCCTTGATCTCTTTATTTTTTTTCTTCCTCCATCCTGGAAGGTGGACATATGTCTGTACGGACACAGCTGCCCCGTGCCTATGAAGTGGTGAGCATGCTAAGGAGACAGGACAGGAAGACAGAAGTGCCTGGGTCCCTGCCGCTCAGCTGCTCTAGCCTTGTACCGCTTGTGCTAAGCCTCCAAAATTCCTCTTAGTCAAAACAAAACATGAAAACCAAATGAAGAACCAAAAAATTCCTACCTTATTCTTTACCAAACTCATTGTCCATTTTCAATTACTTGTAGCTGAACATACTTTGAACTGAAAACAGTATCAACTGGCAATTTCTTGAGAATACTGTAACTGACTAATGAGATAGGAAAAGATGATTCAGCCTAACAGAAACTGGCAACTGCAAAGTAATAAACCATTTCTCCTGATTCCAGTTGGAGTCTCACTGATGATGTTGGGAAACTGACAATCTCTTATATTGCTGGTAAGAAAATAAACTAGTACAGCCTGTTTGAAAAACAATTGGCATCATCTAACAAAATACAAAATATATGTGTGCTAAGTTGCTTCAGTCATGTCCGACTCTTTTCATCCCCACTGATCAAACCCAGAGATCAAACCCGTGTCTCTTGTGTAGCCCGCATTGGCTGGCAGGCTCTTTACCACTAGTGCCATCTGGGGAGTCCATAAAATGTATACCCCTTATCTACTAACATCACTCCTAGGAATTACTAGCGATCTGAAAGAAATGTTTGTGTAAATGCAAAAAGATATCAAATGTGCTTGATTCTGCAGTTTTGGTTATAACAAGTAAGTGAAAGCAAGTTAAATATCAATAAATAGTAAGGAAATGGCTAAATTAAGGAGTAGTCCCACCATGGAATACTATGCAGCCACAAAAAGAGTTAGGACCATTATGTAGACTACAAATTTATTTGTAAAAACATTTCAACATTTTGCCATGTTCATTTCAGATTTTTTAAAAAGAAATTAGACTTTATAAAGTAAAAAAACCCTGTGTACCCCAGTGGACCTTATTTTGTTCCT